>NC_058083.1:270526452-270818700 GCF_014858855.1 Bufo gargarizans
GGCTAGGGCTACACGACGACAATAAGTCGCTCAACACAATGGGTACAACTACACTGCAACACGTGCGACAATTTTTATGATAGTCTATGGTGTCGCACATGGCGTTTGCTCCTGCCGCAGTATGACACCATAGACCATCATTATAAAAATTGTTGTGCTACAAAATGTCATTGTGTAGCCCTAGCCTTAGGCCTCTTTCACACGACAGTATGTCCATTTCAGTGTTTTGCGGTCCGTTTTTCACGGATCCGTTGTTCCGTTTTTTGCTTCCGTTGTGGTTCCGTTTCCGTTCCGTTTTTCCGTATGGCAAATACAGTATACAGTAATTTCATATTAAAAATTGGGCTGGGCATAACATTTTCAATAGATGGTTCCGCAAAAAACGGAACGGATACGGAAGACATACGGATGCATTTCCGTATGCATTCCGTTTTTTTGCGGACCCATAGACTTTAATGGAGCCACGGAACGTGATTTGCGGCCAAATATAGGACATGTTCTATCTTTAAACGGAACGGAAAAACGGAAATACGGAAACGGAATGCACACGGAGTACATTCCGTTTTTTTTGCGGAACCATTGAAATGAATGGTTCCGTATACGGACCGCAAAAAACGGCCCGCAAAACGGAAAAAAAAAACGGTCGTGTGAAAGAGGCCTTAGGCTGGAAGAAGTCCTTCTTATTCTATTCTTTATCATTTCTCTTCCCCTTCCATCCCACTTCTGGATTTGGCTCAAAAGCCGCAACAAAAAGATGTGTGACACTAAAACAACCAAGTTAACCATATATTCAGTGTGGCCACGCTAGCTTTCAGGCCTGCAAATAAAAACAAACATTCCAGTGTCCTGTCCCATCTCTGTGACTAATAAATGCCACTGGTTTATAATAAGCAGTCCTGAGACTGATGGGGTCAAAGTCATTTAAAGTAGTTGGGTTCATTTAGATTCCTTTACCTTTGCCATGACTTCTGGATCAGGATCTTCAATTGGGTCTGCCCATTCCACCGTCACTACATTGCCCCATACTTTTACTTTGCCACTCATTAGCCGGCGTCTAGCTTGAGCAGCTGTTTTATGATCCTCATACTCAAGAAAGCAGAAACCTCTATTCTTTTTCTTATCATCTGGCTGATGATAGAGTATGACATCAGTAAGACCCTCTGAAACAACGACATTAAAAGAAGTTTAAGAAACAGCAAGCAAAAAGACAACACAAGAGCAGAAGTCATTAAAGGAAGCCTGTCACATGGATTATGCCTAACTGGAGAACATCATGATGCTGGACTGCTGCTTTATAGGTGGGTGTGGTACTGCTTAATCAAGATGGCATTCCTTTGAAATACCGCATTTTATATTTGTTCACACAGCAGAACGGGCAGCTCTATAAGGCACCTTCACACGGGCGTCGCAGGTGAGGGCCGGATGCGTTCAGGGTTTATTGCGGGAAACTCGCGCGAGTAGGCACGCAATTGCAGTCAGTTTTGACTGTGTTGTGATGTTCAGTTTGGCACGCTTGTGAGAAAAAAACCTGAATGTGGTACCCAGAACAAAACCTGGAATTCTTCACTGAAGTTTGGGTTAGGCGTTCTGTAGATTTAAAATGGTTATAATGGAAAATAATAGCATTCTTTAATACAGAATGCAAGTATTATTTCAACCGAGTTAAAAAATAATAAAAACAACTCCCCTCATCCACTTGTTCACGCAGCCGGCATAGTCTTCTTTCTGGACCTGCAAAAGGACCTTTGATGACGTAATCCACGTGGTGACATCAGCACAGGTCCTGCTGAATGAAGACGATGCTGGCTGCGTGATCAAGTGGATGACAGGCGTTACCGGTAATTTATTTTAATCCCCCCCAAGGCACATTTTACTAAGCATACTGTATTAAGAATGCAATTATTTTCCCTTATAACAATGTTATAAGGGAAAATACAATGAATAGACTTTAATGGGGTTCGGGGTTGCTCATCCCCTAGCAACCATGCATGAAAATCGCACCGTATCTGCACTTGCTTGCGATTTTCACGCAGACCCATTAATTTCTATAGGGCCTGCGTCGCATGAAAAATGCAGAATATAGAACATGCTGCAATTTTCACGCAACGCACAAGTGATGCATTAAAATCACCACTCATCTGCACAGCCCTATTAAAGTGAATGGGTCCGGATTCAGTGCGGGTGCAATGTGTTCACCTCACGCATTGCACCCGTGCGGAAAACTTGCTGTGCCAGGATTTTGTCCAAACAGCACCACGCTTTTATCAGACCATAAAAACAAAGAACACTTGTTTGCAAAGTTCTTATACATTGATGTTTTTAAGAAATCTGGCCATAAAACATACATCCTTCAATGCTGGTTTCCCCATGTTTAGTAACAGAGCCTTATGTCCAGTCAAATGATGGACACCATAATGGATTCCAATGACTATTGACCTTTCATCAGGTGCAGTTTCTGTCCGCTATTTGACATCTACAGAATGAAAAAAGGAGATTTTTGTATAACTTACCAGTTAAATCTCTTTCTCGCTCTTCCTTGGGGGACACAGACCTTGGGTATAGCTCAGCTCCCTAGGAGGCGTGACACTAAGTAAAACTGTTAAGCCCCTCCTCCATCAGCTATACCCTCAGCCTGGAGATAGAGGCTACCAGTTGCGTGTCCAAGTAGTGAAAGGATAACAACCAATAACGGAAACAACCAGCCAGCAACCCAACGGGGCGCCAGACCATAACCCTGTAACCAAACACAGAAGGGTGGGTGCTGTGTCCCCCAAGGAAGAGCGAGAAAGAGATTTAACTGGTAAGTTATACAAAAATCTCCTTTTCTCGCCCATTTTCCTTGGGGGACACAGACCTTGGGACGTTCAAGAGCAGTCCAAGAAGGGAGGGACCACAAACCCAAGGCGGAACACCACCAGAGCATCAGGAAACCGCTGCCTGCAAAACCAGGCGGCCCAACGCAGCATCCGCTGATGCATGCGTATGCACCCTATAGAACTTTGTGAAAGTGTGCAGAGAGGACCAAGTGGCTGCTTTGCACAACTGTTCAGCCGAGGCCCGATGCCTCTGCGCCCAGGAAGCTCCGACTGCTCTGGTGGAATGAGCAGTGACGCCAAAAGGCGGAGGTCTGCCCTTGGCTCGATAAGCCTCAGACACCGCCAGTTTAATGAAACGGGCAATAGCCACCTTGGAGACCGCCAACCCTTTGCGCGAACCCTCCGGAACCACAAACAGGGAGTCCGTGCGCCGAAAGGACCCGGTGACCTCCAAGTAAATCCTCAACGCCCTGACCACATCCAGACGGTGCAGTTCCCGTTCTCTGGGGTGGGAAGGAGAGGGACAGAGCGACGGAAGGACGATGTCCTCATTGATGTGAAAGGCGGAGACCACCTTTGGCAGGAAAGTCGGGACAGGCCGAAGCACAACCTTATCCTGGTGGAAGATCAGGAAAGGTTCGGAGCAAGAAAGAGCCGCTAACTCCGACACCCGTCGGAGAGACGTGACGGCCACAAGAAAGATGACCTTGCAGGACAGAAGGCGAAGGGAGACCTCCCGTAAAGGCTCGAAGGGGGCTGATTGGAGCGCCGAGAGCACCACATTCAGGTCCCAGGAAGGAATTGGAGGGCGGTACGGCGGAACAGAGTGAGCCACCCCTTGTAAAAAGGTCTTAATTGGCCCTAGAGGGGCCAGGGGACGCTGGAGAAGAATAGACAGCGCCGAAATCTGACCCTTCAGAGAACTGAGGCACAGCCCCAGGTCCAGACCCGACTGGAGGAAGGACAGGATTGTGGGAAGAGAAAACCGGAGAGGTGGGATGCTCCGGGACTCACAGAACCCCAGATAGGACCTCCAAACCCGATAGTAGATCCTAGAGGATACGGGCTTACGAGCCCGGATCATGGTGCGGACTACGTCCGCGGAGAAACCCCGTCGCGTTAAGACGGCGGTCTCAATAGCCACGCCGTCAAACGTAGCGAGCCTAAATGCTCGTGGAAGATCGGTCCCTGAGAGAGAAGGTCTTCCCTGGAGGGCAGTGGCCACGGTGCGTCTGCCAACAGCAACATTAGGTCGGCGTACCAAGACCGGCGGGGCCAATCCGGGGCGATTAGAATCGCGGGGACGCCCTCTGCCGCGATCCTCCGAAGAGCCCGTGGCAGGAGGGGAAAAGGAGGAAAGACGTACAGAAGGGAGAATTCGCGCCACGGAAGGACGAGCGCGTCGGCGCCGTATGCCTTCGGGTCCCGTGCCCTGGCCAGGTATAGGGGGACCTTGTGGTTGAATTTGGAGGCCATGAGGTCCACGTCGGGGCGACCCCAGCGAAGACAAAGGGCTTCGAACACCTCTGGGTGCAGGGACCATTCTCCCGGGTCGATGGTGGACCGGCTGAGGAAATCCGCCGCCCAGTTGTCCACCCCCGGGATGTAAATCGCAGATAAGGCCGGCACGTGCGTCCCCGCCCAGAGGAGAATGAGGGTCACCTCTTGCATCGCTGCAGCGCTGCGAGTGCCTCCCTGATGGTTTATGTATGCCACAGCCGTGGCATTGTCCGATTGGATCCGAACAGGGTGGCCCTCAGCAGATGGGTCCAGTGTCTGAGGGACAGAAGAATCGCCCTCAGTTCCAGAATATTGATTGGAAGTCTGGACTCCGATAGAGACCAAACGCCCTGGACGGACCGGGGAGGGAAACCCCCCCCCCACCCCCGTAAGCTGGCATCTGTGGTAATCACCAGCCAGTTCAGTGGAAGGAAGGACTTCCCCCTTAGAGGGATATGCAACCACCAGCCGAGGGAAGCTCGAGCCAGGGGAGGCAGAAGAAAGGTCCTGTCCAGACTCCTCAGTGATTTGTCCCAGGCCGACAGAATTGCCCTCTGAAAGGTGCGGGATCGGAATTGTGCGAACGGCACCGCTTCGAAACAGGCAACCATCTTTCCCAACAACCGCATGCTGGATCTGAGGGAAGGGCGGTGATGACGGAGGAGACTGCGAACCGACCCGCGAAGGGCCAGACGCTTGTCCGACGGAAGGCGGACCTCCGCCAACTCTGTATCCAGGAGCATCCCCAGGAAGATCAGCCGTCTGGAGGGGGTAAGGGAAGATTTGGGGTGGTTGATAATCCAACCGAACCGCGTCAGGGTCTCCAGAGTGAGTTCCACACTGCGGGATGTCTGAGAGAAGGAGGGTGCCTTGACCAGGATGTCGTCCAAGTATGGGAGAAGAAAAACACTTCTTGAACGTAGAAGGGCCAAGACAGGGGCCAGGACCTTGGTGAACACTCGAGGAGCAGTCGCCAGACCAAAGGGAAGGGCGACGAATTGGAAGTGATCGTCCCCCACCGCAAAGCGCAGGAAGCGGTGATGACATGGAGCAACCGGAACGTGGAGGTATGCATCCTGAATGTCGATTGAGGCCATGAAATCCCCTCTTTCCAGGGAGGCCACTGCGGACCTGAGAGACTCCATCCGGAATCTCTGCAGTCGGAGAAAACGGTTCAGGCGTTTTAGGTCCAAGATCGGACGCACTGAGCCTTCCTTCTTGGGAACCACAAAGAGGTTCGAGTAGAACCCCCTGAACCTTTCCGTCGGAGGCACGGGGGCGACGACACCCTTGTCCATTAGAGAGTGAATGGCCGCGAAGAAGGCGGCCACTCGTACGGGATCTCGCGGAGGACGGGATCGGAAGAAACGGTCTGGCGGAATGGACGCAAATTCGATTTTGTATCCGCAAGATACAATCTCGAGCGCCCATGCGTCTGAGATGTGGGCCCGCCATACGTTCCTGAATAGGAGAAGGCGGCCCCCCACCCGGGTGGGTGGGGGCGCACCTTCAGGCAGAGGGCTGCTGGCCTGTGGGAGCCCGTGCAGGCTGGGACTTGCGCCAGGTAGGTTGCGTCCGAAAAAAACGGCTTCTTGCGTCTATCCTGGGCTGGGCCAGAGGAAGAAGAACTGGCCGCGGGTCTAGACCCGGTGGGCTTGCGAAAGGACCGAAAACGGGACGAACCAGCGCGACCACGGGGGGCGCCCATTGGCCTGGACTGGGGGAGGTGAGTACTCTTCCCACCCGTGGCCTCTGATATAAGTTCGTCCAGACGGGTTCCGAACAGGCGGGAACCCGTGAATGGTAGGCCGGCCAAAGAGCGTTTGGAAGCGGCGTCCGCCGCCCAAACCTTCAGCCAGAGTTCCCTCCTGACAGAAACTGCCAGGGCAGAGGAACGGGCAATGAGGGCACCCGCATCAAGGGAGGCCTCACAGACGAATTTTCCGGCCTGAACAATTAGTTGGGCTAAGGAACGGAGGTCCTGAACAGGGACGTCCGACCCTAACTCCCGTTCCAGTTGCAAACCCCATTCAGAGACCGCTTTGCCAACCCAGGCGGAGGCAAAGACCGGTCTAAGGGCCGAACCAGAGGCAGTAAATATGGCCTTGGAGAGGGATTCCGTACGACGGTCCTCAACAGACTGGAGGGAAGATCCGTCCTGTACAGGAATAGTAGTGCTTTTGGACAGGCGAGCCACGGGAGGATCAACCTTAGGCGGGGATGTCCACGTGGTCACAGAATCCGCTGGAAAGGGATAACAAATGTCCAGCTTTTTGGGTGTAATAAAGCGGACGTTAGGCCGAGTCCAAGCCTTGGATACCACAGAAGAAAAATCAGCGTGTATGGGAAAAACCTTGGAGGCCTGTTTGGGGCGGAGAAAGGACACGCCGGCCTGTTCAGAGCTGGGGGGGTCATCGTGTAGCTGAAAGGTATCACGGATGCTAGTGACAAGATGCCCCACCGCGGACGCCAATTTGGACGGAAGCTCTGAGTCCATGTCCACGTCCGAATCCGCCAGTTCTCCCTCAGAAAGCGTATCCCTTTGAGAGGATAGACTTGACTGAGCTCGCACGCATGGCGGAGAGAGCGAAGCATCTGGAGAAGATGTGCGCTCAACCCTTGAACGTTTCTGAGTATGCCGGGCCCTGGAAGATTCGCTGGGAGGCAGGGAACCAGTGGGGGCGGCAGAAACGGTAGTCCCAGCGGGTGCGACAGGGATTGTGGCAGCCTGCGGGAGAGGCGGTCTATCCACGAGACGGCCCACTACGTGTGTAAGGCTTTCCACCGCCTGAGACAGAGACCTAGCCCAGTCAGGGGGTTCAGAGGCACCGGGGGGCGCAGCGGGAAGCGGGCCCTGACATGCAAGGCAATGCGGCTCAGATTGCCCACGCGGAAAAAGTTCCTTACAGGCGGTACAGGCATGGTACCAGGGTTTGGGGGCACCTGTGGGATCTGACATGCTGAAGTGTGGTTGTACTCTAATATAGAGACCACAAAGGGTTATAGCAGCTATGACCAGGAGGGTTAGGAGAGGGTTAACTGTCCTACCAGTGCCTCAGAAGAACGTCAGGAGATGGCCCAGATCAGCAGCAGCAGAGAAGCAATGAACAGCAGTGAGCAGCAGAGAGCGCCCACAGAAGCCGAGCGATGTACACAGGAGGTTAGAGTCCCCCACCGTGTCCCAGCTTCCTGTCAGGAGTGAGGAAGCGCGGGAAACCTCAGCAGAAAGCGCGGGGAACAAGCTCCGCCCCCTCCAGCGCTTGAAATGTCTCCTGTGAAGGAGAACGTAGCTCCGCCCCCAAAATGACGCGCGGAAGCCCCGCCCCCTGCCGGGACCGCTAAGCCCCGCCCCCCGTTCTCGGCGGGAAGGGGGGAGAGAGAGAAGAGAAAAATGGAGTCAGCCCCGATGAGGGGGAGGGGGGGGGGGGGGGAGAAAGATAGCAGCGTGGGGGGGGAAAAGCGTGGGGGTGCTGAGGATGCTGCTGTGCTGCAGATGAGCGCTCAGAATGAGCGACCACGGGTGCCCCCCTTACCCAGAGGGGTAGATGCTGCAGATAGGGACGGGGTATGGGCTGGAATAGCCATCTCACCGTGCGACGTCTTCACCCTCAGTCCTTTCCAGCAGGGTCGCCCCTTCAGCCACTGGCACCGCAGTGGCAGGAAGCTGGAAGAGGGGCTTGGCGTGCGGGCGACCCCCTAGCTGGCGGGATGTAGGGGAGCCATTGCTGCCCAGATCCTCCTATTGCTTCTGTGGGGGAGGCAGCAGTGCAGATAAGTTGGCACTGGCGCAGCTCAACCCCGGGAGAGCAGAGAGGTCAAATGCGTCTCTGGTATCCCTAGGAAAAAATAAAATAACAAAATTAGAAGAAAAAGTAAAAATAACAAGGAGAAAACAGCCCTGCAGTAGCAGGGAGTGTCTTGCCTCCTTGGACACTAAGCTAAAACTGGTAGCCTCTATCTCCAGGCTGAGGGTATAGCTGATGGAGGAGGGGCTTAACAGTTTTACTTAGTGTCACGCCTCCTAGGGAGCTGAGCTATACCCAAGGTCTGTGTCCCCCAAGGAAAATGGGCGAGAAAATAGTGATCTGGACTCCATATCTACAGTACTCCTCATTACTGTAGATAATGGCCCAAAATCTGGATGACAGAATCCCTTTCACCTCACATGGCTTCCAACAAAGGAAGGAGGAATCCATACTCTTGCAGAGTAGCTTCCTGTCTATAATGGCCCTCACTGCCATATGGATAAGTTATTCCCCCTTAGAAGCAAAATCAGTCAAGATTAAAAAGGTAATGAATTGGGACAAATGGCCAATAAGTTGCCCCCAATGACCCCATTTTTTTTTATTTTTGAGAATGAAATAATGAAGGAATTGCCCAGACCTGCCCATGAAAGCCTTTGAGGCGATTGTCCAATTACTTTTTGTTCTTTTAAAAACAGGGTGCCACATGTAAGGCTGTATTCACACGTCCGCAATGTGTTTTGCGGATACACGGAGACACGGATCCGCAAAACACGGAAAGGGGCAATGTGCTTTCCGCATTTTGCGGACCGCACATTGCCGACATAATAGAATATGCCTGTTCTTGTCCGCAATTGCGGACAAGAATAGGACATGTTCTATTTTTTTGCGGAAACGGAAGCACGGATGCGGAAGTGCGGATCCGCAAATGTGGATGCGGACAGCACATTCCGTCCCCATAGAGAATGAATGGGTCCGCACCCTTTCCGCAAAATTGCGGAAAGGATGCGGACCCATTTTGCGGACGTGTGAATGGAGCCTAAAGGAGCTGAAACTCCTAAACCCTTAATCCAATTTTAATGTGGATACACTCAAATGAAAGCTAAAAGTCTGGACTTTGTCCATTATATAACTTGAATATGTGTTAGGCCACTTTCACACTAGCGTTTTTTTTGCGGATCTGTCATGGATCTGCAAAAAACGCTTCCGTTACAATAATACAACAGTATGCATCCGTCATGAACGGATCCCGTTGTATTATGTTTTCTATAGCCATGACAGATCCGTCTTGAGCACCATTGAAAGTCAAATGGGAAACGGATCAGTTTTCTATTGTGCCAGAGAAAACGGATCCGTCCTCATTGACTGAACTTGTGTGCCAGGACGGATCCATTTGGCTCCGCTTAGTCAGGCGGACACCAAAACGCTGCCTCCAGAGCGGAATGGTGACTGACTGATCGGAGGCAAACTGATCCGTTTTGGACAGCTCGTGAGAGCCCTGAACGGATCTCACAAACTGAAACCAAAACGTGAGTGTGAAAGTAGCCTTAGGTAAAAAACCAAAACAAAATTTGTGTCAGTGTCCAAATATATAGACCTACCTGTACTAGGTAAACTTCAGACTGAATTAGTAAATGTGCCCCATGATCTCATCACTAAATAAAATATATATCATTTACCTGTATTGTATTTGCCTAAAATAAATTATAAAAATTAAGTACACTTGTATGGAAATGTTCCTATAATTCATAAAATTGCTGAAAGAGGATTAAAAACGTTTTATGTATCTGACTAATTAAAACATCCACTTACCAGTGACTTTACTAAATTCTTCAACAATTTGTTCCTTTGTTTTACTTTTTGGAATAGATCCAACAAAAAGTCTATTATTGGCAACAGAGATGCAAACACCAATATGCTTTCCTGATCGAATTTCATGGTTGTTGTACTGTAAAAATTAAAGTAAATAAGGCTGAAAACCTTTTAAATGTTTACAAATCAAAAAAGAGTATTCGTGCCACAAACAGTTATCACCTATTGACTTAATAGATAAAAACAAACACTGGAACGCCCACCAGAAGATAGAACCTCCTGCCCTCTTTTCATACCAAGCCACAGTGAGGTGGTTGCCCGCTATTGCCCCATATAGAAACAGTCGTAATGGAGAGACCTCCACTTATCTAATGGATAGGTGATGAATGTTTTAGGCCATCGTAACCGTTTAAAGGGTTTCTGTCATGAGAAATAACGTTATGTAGCTGACTGACATTAGCGATGTGCTAATGTCAGCAGTACATAACAGTATGCTTTATAACTCCCTGCCACCGTTCTCTTAAAATAAAGATTTAAATATTCGGCGCAGGGGCAGTGAATGAAGGACACGCTCCTGCTGCCGACTTTCTTCCTTCGACACAGTGAAGAAGCCGACAGCAGGAGCTCTTCCTTCACTCACTGCGCCGAATACTAAACGGGACGGCGCAGGCGAGGGATTTACGGGACACTGAGGAAAACTCGAAAGTCAATCAACTTGACCTGGGCGTGCCAAAGGGTTTGAAGACTGAGCCTCTAGGCGCTGAAGCAACGCCTTAATAGCGCCTGGGGGCTCATTAGCATATTCTATAAGTCTTTATTTTAAGAGAACGGCGGCAGGCAGGGAGTTATAAAGCATACTGTTATGTACTGCTGACATTAGCCCATTGCTAATGTCAATCAGCTACATAACGTTATTTCTTATGGCAGAAACCCTTTAACCACTTAAGGACCACAGGTTTATACCCCACTCTAGTGACCAGGCCCTTTTTTACAAATCGGCACTCCACAACTTTAGCGGTTTATTGCTCGGTCATGCAACTTCAGACCCAAATTAATTTTACCTCCTTTTCTTCTCACTAATAGAGCTTTCATTTGGTGGTATTTCATTGCTGCTGACATTTTTACTTTTTTGGTTATTAATCGAAATTTAACGATTTTTTGGCACAAAAAAAAATGACATTTTTCACTTTCAGTTGTAAAATTTTGCAAAAAAAGAAAACGACATCCATATATAAATTTTTCGCTAAATTTATTGTTCTACATGTCTTTGTTTAAAAAATAATGTTTGGGTAAAAAAAAAAAAAATGGTTTGGGTAAAAGTTATAGCGTTTACAAACTATGGTACAAAAATGTGAATTTCCGCTTTTTGAAGCAGCTCTGACTTTCTGAGCACCTGTCATGTTTCCTGAGGTTCTACAATGCCCAGACAGTAGAAACCCCCCACAAATGACCCCATTTCGGAAAGTAGACACCCTAAGGTATTCACTGATGGGCATAGTAAGTTCATAGAACTTTTTATTTTTTGTCACAAGTTAGCGGAAAATGATTATTTCTTTTTTTTTTGTTCTTACAAAGTCTCATATTCCACTAACTTGTGACAAAAAATAAAAACTTCCATGAACTCACTATGCCATGGATGTCAAACTCATGGCCCTCCAGATGTTGCAAAACTACAACTTCCATCATTCCGATAGCTGTAGTATGCCCAGGCATGATGGGAGTTGTAGTTTTGCAACAGCTGGAGGGCCACGAGTTTGACATCCCTGCACTATGCCCATCACGAAATACCTTGGGGTGTCTTCTTTCCAAAATGGGGTCACTTGTGGGGTAGTTATACTGCCCTGGCATTCTAGGGGCCCTAATGTGTGGTTAGTAGTTTGAAATCAAAATGTGTACAAAATGGCCTGTGAAATCCGAAAGGTGCTCTTTGGAATGTGTGCCCCTTGGCCCACCTAGGCGGCAAAAAAGTGACACATCTGGTATCGCCGTACTCAGGAGAAGTTGGGGAATGTGTTTTGGGGTGTCATTTTACATATACCCATGCTGGGTGAGAGAAATATCTTGGCAAAAAACAACTTTTCCCATTTTTTATTCAAAGTTGGCATTTGACCAAGATATTTATCTCACCCAGCATGGGAATGTAAAATGACACCCCAAAACACATTGCCCAACTTCTCCTGAGTACGGCAATACCAGATGTGTGACACTTTTTTGCAGCCTAGGTGGGCAAAGGAGCCCACATTCCAAAGAGCACCTTTAGGATTTCACCGGCCATTTTTTGCAGATTTTGATTTCAAACTACTTCGCACACATTAGGGCCCCTAAATTGCCAGGGCAGTATAACTACCCCACAAGTGACCCCATTTTGGAAAGAAGACACCCCAAGGTATTCCGTGAGGGGCATGACGAGTTCCTAGAATTTATTTTTTGTCACAAGTTAGCGGAAAATGATTTTTTTTTTATTTATTTTTTTCTTACAAAGTCTCATATTCCACTAACTTGTGACAAAAAATAAAAAATTCCAGGAACTCGCCATGCCCCTCACGGAATACCTTGGGGTGTCTTCTTTCCAAAATGGGGTCACTTGTGGGGTAGTTATACTGCCCTGGCAATTTAGGGGCGCTAATGTGTGGTAAGTAGTTTGAAATCAAAATGTGTAAAAAATGACCTGTGAAATTCGAAAGGTGCTCTTTGGAATGTGTGCCCCTTTGCCCACCTAGGCGGCAAAAAAGTGACATCTGGTATCGCCGTACTCAGGAGAAGTTGGGGAATGTGTTTTGGGGTGTCATTTTACATATACCCATGCTGGGTGAGAGAAATATCTTGGCAAAAGACAACTTTTCCCATTTTTTATACAAAGTTGGCAGTTGACCAAGATATTTATCTCACCCAGCATGGGTATATGTAAAATGACACCCCAAAACACATTGCCCAACTTCTCCTGAGTACGGCGATACCAGATGTGTGACACTTTTTTGCAGCCTAGATGCGCAAAGGGGCCCAAATTCCTTTTAGGGGGGCATTTTTAGACATTTGGATCCCAGACTTCTTCTCACACTTTCGGGTCCCTAAAATGCCAGGGCAATATAAATACCCTACATGTGACCCCATTTTGGAAAGAAGACTCCCCAAGGTATTCAATGAGGGGCATGGCGAGTTCATAGAATTATTTTTTTGGCACAAGTTAGCGGAATTTTTTATTTTTTTCTCACAAAGTCTCCCTTTCCGCTAACTTGGGACAAAAATGTCAATCTTTCATGGACTCAATATGCCCCTCACGGAATACCTTGGGGTGTCTTCTTTCCGAAATGGGGTCACATGTGAGTATTTATACTGCCCTGGCATTTTAGGGGTCCTAAAGAGTAAGAAGAAGTCTGGAATATAAAGGTCTAAAAAATGTTACGCATTTAGATTCCGTGAGGAGTATGGTGAGTTTTTATTTTTTGACACAAGTTAGTGGAATATGAGACTTTGTAAGAAAAAAAAAAAAAAAAAGGGGGGGGGGGGGGGTGATCAGGGAGTGTATATGGGGTGATCACCCCCCTGTAAGGCTCCATTCAGACGTCCGTATGTGTTTTGCGGATCCGATCCATGTATCCGTGGATCCGTAAAAATCATACGGACGTCTGAATGGAGCCTTACAGGGGGGTGATCAATGACAGGGGGTGATCAAGGAGTCTATATGGGGTGATCAGTGGTTCATAAAGGGTTAATAAGTGACAGGGGGGGGGGGGGGGGGGGTGTAGTGTAGTGGTGTTTGGTGCTACTTTACTGAGCTGCCTGTGTCCTCTGGTGGTCGATCCAAACAAAAGGGACCACCAGAGGACCAGGTAGCAGGTATATTAGACGCTGTTATCAAAACAGCGTCTAATATACCTGTTAGGGGTTAAAAAAAATCACATCTCCAGCCTGCCAGCGAACGATCGCCGCTGGCAGGCTGGAGATCCTGTCTCTTACCTTCCGTTCCTGTGAACGCACGCTCCTGTGTGCGCGCGTTCACAGGAAATCTCGCCTCTCGCGAGATGACGCCTATTGGAGTTAGTGTGACCTGGGAGAGCCGCCGCGATGACGCCTTTCGGGGTTAGCGTGGCGGCAAGCGGTTAAACACAATGGAGTAGAGTCTGGATAGGTGATCAGTGTCAAAATCTCTGAAAACCTCTTTAAAAGCCCAATACTTTCTATGCCAACCCTTAAAGGGGTTGTCCCATCTCACACAGTGGGGGCATATCGCTAGGATATGCCCCCATTGTCCGATAGCGGTGGGACCTGCACCCAAGATCCGCACCTATAATCGGGAACGGGGCCCCACAAGTTAAGGAGGGCGCACTGCGCATGCGCAGCCACCCTCCATTCATTCATTTCTATGGGACCGCCGAAAATTATTCCGTCTGTCCCATAGAAATGAATGGAAGCCTGGGCCACGCATGTGCGGTACGCTCCCATTCACTTCTATGGGAGCAGCGCTTGGTGGTGGACGGACCCCGGGAAATCTGGGGTCCTCTAGCCACAGCTCTCCACGTACATATCAGACAATGGGGGCATATTCTAGCGATATACCCCCATTGTCTGAGATGGGAAGAATGCTTTAAGAATGCAACCATTTCTTCTACTTTTCAAAAAGTTGGTTGATAAATTTGGCCTAAATTGGGTCAAAAGATTAACCATGCCCATTGAGTAAGAGAGGGGTTGCCATCTGGCACCTGCATGCCTCTAAGGCTGAGTTCACACAGGCGTGACGGATATGTTCAGGATGTGTCCCGGTTGTACTGCGGCAAACCCGTGTGAGCAGGTACCCAATTGCAGTCAGTTTTGACTACGATTGCGTTCCGTTGTTCAGTTTTTATTGCGCGGGTACAATGCGTGGTACCCAGACCTGAACTTCTTCACAGAAGTTCAGGTTTGGGTTCGGTGTTGTATAGATATTATTTTCCCTTATAACATGGCTATAAGAGAAAATAATAGCATTCTTTAATACAGAATGCCTAGTAGGTGGTCAATTGAGGGTTAAAAAATAAAAAATTAACTAACACCTTCTACTCTTGATCGCGTAGCTGCCGGTCTCTTCTTTAATCATAAGATGCCGGTGATAGATCATGTGATCTGACGTCACCACAGGTTCTTTAGCCGGAAGCTCATGATTCAAGAAGTAGGAAGAGACAGACAGCTACGCGATCAAGAGGAGAAGGTGAGTTATTTATTTTTTATTAACCCTCAATTGACCACCTACTAAGCATTCTGTATTAAAGAATGATGCGAGAAATATCTTTGCAAATTGACAACTTTGTATTACATATTTATTTTTTTTAAGTTGTCATTTTACAGAGATATGTCTCTCACCCAGCATGGGTATATGTAAAAATACACCCCAAAACACAGTGCCCTACTTCTTCTGAGCAATACCACGTGAGACACTTTTTTGCAGCCTATGTGCGTAAAGGGGCCGAAAGTCCAACGAGTACCTTTAGGCTTTACAGGGTTGCTCACAATTTAGCCCCGCCCAAAATGCCAGAACAGTAAACACATCCCACAAATGACCCCATTTCGGAAAGTAGACACCCCAAGGTATTCACTGAGGGGCATAGTGAGTCCGTGGGAGATAAAAAAATTTTTTGCCAGAAGTTAGCAGAAATGGAAACTTTATTTTTTCTCAGAAAGTGTCATTTTCCGCTATCTTGTGGAAAAAAAAATTAAATCATACATGAACTCACCATGCCCCTCTGCGAATACTTTGGGGTGTCTTCTTTCTAAAATGGGGTCATTTATACTATCGTGGCATTCTAGCACCTCAAGAAACATGACAGGTGCTCAGAAAGTCAGAGCTGCTTCAAAACGCGGAAATTCACATTTTTTGTACCATAGTTTGCAAACGCTATAACTTTTGCGCAAACCAATATACACTTATTGGATATTTTTTTTTATCAAAGACATGTAGCACAATAAATTATGACACAAACTTGTATATAAATGTAATTATATTTGAATAATTTTACCAGAAAAAGTTAAAAATACACTTTTTTGAGAAAATTGCGGTCTATTTTGATTAATATCAGAAAAACGAAAACTCTCAGCAGCAATCAAATACCACCAAAAGAAAGCTGTATTTGTGAGAAGAAAAGGAGGTAAAATTAATTTGGGTGCCAAGTTGCATGACCGAGCAATAAACCGTTAAAGTTGTGAAGTGCCGATTTGTAAAAAAGGGCCTGGTCACTAGGGGGGTATAAACCTGTGGTCCTTAAGTGGTTAATAAAACCCAGTGACACGCACCACTGACTCCATATAACGTTGATGCTGGACCACCAATGATTATTAGTGAGTCACAGGGCAGACAAGACGACAGGGCTACAAGCCCTGTGAATCAAAGGAGAGAAATGAGCACTAGGGCATAGCTACAACAGTGCTGATTTGCATAAAGATACAAATCCTATCTCCACAATGTTGCAGAGAACAGTTTAGGTTTTTATTTTGAGGTAAAAACCTTTTCATTTATTAAAAATATCCAACAGTTTTCCCCTTCAGACTTCACTGCATCTACAGACTGTTGATTCTCCTTCTCAATGAAACCAGCCAGAGAGCTGCTCTGATGGCACAATTTGTAGCCCCTTACCTCCAGCTCCCTGAAACCTCACTCGTCGCTAAATCTGATCAAACCGATTCCTAATAAAAGACCACTTAAAACATTTTTTACCCAAAAATAAGTAAAACGCAATAATGAAAAAAGTACTGCCTCCAAAGATGTCTCTAGCCTTTATTGCTGATGGCATGTGACAGAGAAGAGGCCAGTTTATCCAAGAGATCCTTCTCTTCCTCTCCTTGCCCTCCCGCTGAAGACTGACTTTTCGCTCCATGGAAGAAAAGGAGGAGAACAAGTGTCTGTCAATAGTGGGTGGATGGGTAGTTCATGAATAATTCATGAACAGACGGACAGCACATGCCTCTTCTACGGCTTCCATCATTAAATCGGAAAATGTGTTACTTTATCAGATAAGTGACAGATCACTAATTTACGAATGAGTGCAGCATAGGTAACAGGCTCTCTAAGATCTCAAGGACACAACTGACCAGAGAAAAGACGAGGCCTTAAGCACACAACCGGAAGTGTTTTGCCTACTGCACTACTGTAGAAATGCCTACTGTGTGCTGTCCACATGTTTTGCCCGCATAGAAACAAATAGGTCCGTATCAGATCCGTAAAGTATGTGGATTTGATGTGGACCAAGAACACGGTTGTGTGCATGGGGCCTAATCTTGGTGGATGTGTTTCTTCAGTCTAAGTACCTGTGAAGAGATCTGTTCCCCCAAAGCAATATGAATGCGGCCCAACTGGAATCCCAAGAAAGCTAAAGCAATACTTTCACTGCAGTACATAAATCGATGAAATGTAACACTTACCAACTTGACAGCCTCCTGGGCAGCCTCTTTTGTACAAAATGTCACAAAAGCATAGCCTCTATTTAAACCAGTTAAAGGATCCATCATTAAACGGAGATCCCAGATTGGCCCAGCCTTTTCAAATAGTGGAACAAGCTCATCTTCAAACAGATCTCTAGGTATTTTGCCCACAAATATCTAAAAAGATAGGTAATAGATAAATATGCGAAACAGAAAAAAAATAAAAAAATAATAATTATATATATATATTTAAAATCTATTTTTTTTATTTACCTCTGTGCCAACAGAGGGCTGATGTCCTGAGTGAACTGTGCTTGGGGGTGGACCACCATATTTTCTTTGACCAGTTGTCACATCTAGAGTATATGCTGTTCTTTCAAGAAGGGCCTAAAATCAATAAAATGCAAAAACACAATTATATCACATCAGTAATCAGTGTTCGCTTTGGTCATTAAATGGCATAAGGCATTTTGATTTTATGAAAACATTTTCAATTCCTGACAGTAATATGAAGTATGGATTTAACCCCTTCCCTCACACTACAGGTACATCAGGCACCAAATTACACATTTTAATGTACATGTACAGTTACAGTGAAATGTTTGGACACCCTGGTTTCTTTTGATTCAAAAAACATTTCTCTCTAAAGGCGTATGATAAAGTATTGCTAAAAATGTCTTTGCATGAAATGAATACACCAAGTTCGGAAGGCCTCTCACACGCAGAGCACCCGCACTGAATACTGACCCATATAGTTCTGCGTTGCGTGAAAAACTCAGCATGTTCTATATTCTGAGTTTTCCACCCAGCCCTGGCCCCATAGAAGTGAATGGGGCTTCAGTGAAAAACGCATTGCATCCGGAATCAAGTGCGGATGCAATGCGTTTTTCACTGATGGTTGCTAGGAGATGTTTGTAAACGTGTGTGTGAAAGTGGTGCGAGTTTCACTGAACACATCCGGAGCCTATCCTTCACGCTTGTGTGAAAAAGGCCTAAGGGCTTAAATAATTCTTAAATTTCATTACGAACATCATTGCCATCTAGAGGTGGAAAATGCTGAATTTCAGTGATGCAGTTATTACTTTTAAGGCATACACAATAAGTGTATATAACACAAATGACTGATAGGTGCAAATCCCAGAGGTGGGGCCCACACTTATCTCGTAAACTGAGACAGCAAAATGAAAGAGGGCGCACCGCACAGCCACCGCTTCCATTCACTTCAATGCGGCCGACAGAAATGGCCGAGCCAGCGTTCAACTATTTTCAATGGCCCCACAGAAACTGAGGGCGGCTGCGCATGCACTCTCCTTCACTTTGCAAATTCAGTTTACGTTAGGGGCGGGTTTCACCTCTCAGACAATTGGGGCTTGTGCAGCCACCGCTTCCATTCATTTCTATGGGGCAGGCAGAAATAGCAGAGCCAGTGCTCAGCTATTTTTGTCAGGGCCAGATAGAAATGGAGGGCCGCTGTGCATGCCTAGTGCACCCTCCGCCACTTTCGGGGCTCCGTTCTCAGTGTAGGTGCTGATCCCAGCTGTCGATATGCGCCCCACTGTCTGATATGGAAATACACGTTTAACTGTGCCAAAATGTAACTAGCTTTAGAGAGGTCATCTGTGCCTGGCTCTTCAAACAGCATGAGCATGAAATAAATCTGTATAAATAGATAAGATACATAGTTTAAAATCAGGCCTCAATGGTAGAATCGCTGGAAGAAAATAAATAAATAAAAAACAGGTCGTACACATCAGACCAAATATCTCCTTTAGTGCGAGTTCCAATTTGAGCAAATCTGTAATGGCAGTATGTTTGTTAGATGAAGTGAGGTTGTGTAGGAGCTGGGGTGCTATGTAAATGACCTTTCCTCCATGGTCCAGTACTGACACTGTCGATGACTGGGACAAAGAGTCAAAGGAAAGTAACCAACAAATGCCTGGCAAACACAGGAACTCCGGGACTGTTAGAAAAGTACCCCCTGTGGCTACCTCACAAAGACCACACCAAGAGTGTGCCAAGCTGATATGACAAAGGGGTGACTATAGAAACTAAAATAAGATAGTTTGTATTACCTTATGGCCACTGCTTAGTTCCACTTGTATTACTTCTTAGTCCCAATGACTTTACTATTATTCTAAAATGTGTAAAAAAGGAAAAATAAAGAAAATCCCTTCTATAAGTCGGTGTGTCCAAACTTTTGACTGACCCTGTACATCAGGGAGATTGCGTAGGCAAAGATCCCCAGTGGGGAAGCAGCTGTCAGCAAATGTTAATCGAGCTGCTGACAAAAAGGAGGGGGCGCTTGCCTTTAAAGGAGTATTCTGGTTGTCAGAAGGGGATAATTATCGGATCAGTGGAGGTCCTACCGGTGGGACCCCCACCAATCACAAGAACGGGGAACCCGTAAACCCCTGCAGCCCCCCAAAATAAGTGGCTTGGCCGGTCGGGCAGGTGTGTGGCTGCTCCATTCATTACTATGGGAGCTCTGGAGATAGCCGAGTATAGCGCTTAACTATCCCCTGAATTCCCATATGGATGAATGGAGAAGCCATCCGCATGCCTGACCGGCTGTTCCATTCATTTCAGGGGGACTGTATTAGGGTTACGGGGCCCCCAACAATCTGAATACTACTTTAAGCAATTTCAGCCTAAGCATTGTCTTGTGTACATTTTGAGGTTTTCCTCACCACACCATGGAATGTTGTGTGCCCGTTGCTGTATTGAATGGGACCACAATCATGGAGATGCGGAACGGAAGCACGGATCAGAAAACTACAGAGTGCTTCCATGGCGTTTCTGTCCGTGCCTCTGCACCGCAAAAAAAAAAAATAATATATTACTTTTTTTGCGGTGCAGCCGAATCACGGATTCATTTACGGGTCTCGATCCGTCCTGCCGCACAGACGTTAGCCGTGCATTGGGGACTGCAAACTGCGGTCCCCAATGCATAACGTTCGTGGGCAAGAGGCCCGATGACTTCACAGTGGGAGAAAATTCTAAGTGGAAGGTTTAGGTATAGGAAGTTTCTGGCTCAGCTTTCCACATAAATGTTCTCCCTAGGCACAGCTACAACGTTCAGCACTATACAAGGAAGGGGGTGTGGAATGCGGGGCCCCTTTATTTAGCTCATTGGTGAGGGTTTACCCAGCCAATTAATTGAATACTGAGGGCCTAAGCACAGGCCCTTAGTATTACAGTCCCTAAAAAAACCTGGTAAGAGGAAAAAGCCAAATGCTAATGTTGGCAAAGGATTTTTTTTCTCATGGACCCACCGACATCAGATTAGGCCGCATCACGATTAAATTTTTAAATATATCCCGACTGCTCCCAAAAAATATAATTCCCATCAGCGTTTACTTGAACAAGTACCACATAAGTCACATTATTCAAAATTCTGGAACTGGAAGAAATATCTGAAAAAAAAACAAAAAAAACCACATGCCTTTATTTTGGACTCATCTGGTCCTTTACTAGAATCCGCAACTTTGGTCCCTTGTTTCTCTCGCTGCCTGTAGGTCTTCATGACTCCACATAAAAAGGCACTTTTATTCTATAAGACAAACATAGAAAGAAAAATAAGGAACCACAAACCAGATGGAATTTAGATTTAGCGCATACAAGAGGGAAAAAGGGGAAATGTTATGTGACGACTGCTTCTTAATGGAGTCTTCCCGGACTTCGATATCGACGAGTGATCCATAGGATAGGTCATCGATATCAGTGAAGATGCCAGGTTGTCAGACCCCCACCAACCTGTGACTGGAAGCTGAGCTGAAATAATCCAGAATGGCCACCAGTGCTCCCTCTATGCCCCATACAAAATGTTCTTCTGACAACCTTACCCAGTACTGGGCCACAATGCACAGGCCACACTGAGGTAACACCTACTACATCATCTGCACTGTCTGTGGCGTTACAAAGGACTGCAGGTCAGTTATCACTGCCATCTGTGTTCTCAAAATGGCGTCCATAAAAGTCAGAGATGGGAATACCCCTTTAAATGATGGCCACAAGGTATTGCAGGTTTACATGGGAATGCACCCTTAATGACAGATTGCTCAGCAACTGCAAAGGCTTAGAGGGAACACAGTCGGCCGTTACACACATTACAGAGCTGCCTGCTTCAGGCTCTGACGCCATGGCTTCAGCTATAAGCTGATCAGTGGAGGTACTAGGGGTTTGACCCCCTCCCCTCACTAATCTTATATAGATGACCTTCCCCAAATATAGGCCATCAATATCAAAGTCCCCAATAACCTGTTTAGGACAATGGTTGCACAGGTACAAGTACCATATACATAAAGAGGATACGCATGCATTAGGCGAGAAGTCGGAGGGATGTTACCCAGAATACCTCTTTTCATGTCCAGCTCATTTTAAAACTATGGGTGGAATTTGTGAAGTCCTGAATGCTTGCTCTCACCACTTAGCTAGGAGTATGTATATGCAAGACTTAAAGGATAGCTAGCCGAGGGGCTGCTCGGAGTGCTCTGACCCTCCAGCGTCTGGAGTATGGATCTGAACTCCACATACTTGCCCAAGGGGCAAAGCGTTTAGAGCAAACTTTCTGCAAATGTGTTTTTTTTCTCCCAAAAGTTGTATTTACCCTCCAGTGTGGTGAAGGCATGAAAACTGGCATAACATCTCTATACGATAGTGTTCTCCGGTACTTTGGATTGGTGAATATTAGATCAGCAGGGGTGCGACTCCTATGCAGTGGACAGAGCTGGTTACAGGGGTGCCACCGAAGAGAATGGAAGCAGTGCTGCAGTAATCAGACCCTCGCCAATCTATATAAAAGTCCAGAGAACCCCTAAAAAAGGTGATGCTTGATACATTTAGCGCAAATTACACCAATGGAGACTTGAATAATGCTGGCCTGGTGAATTCCATTTACTTTATCTTGTAGACAGATCTGTTTTACATTTTGATGAAAGAATTGTTGAATTGATGTTTCGAAAACTACACTTTTTCACCTTATAATAGGAAATTCAACTATTTCATTTTTATTTATTTTTTTAACTATGTAGATGGCATGAAAATCATTGAAAAATTTAAATATACTACATGCAAACTTTAACAAAATTTTAATGAGTGAAAGAAACAGAAAATCCGGTAAAAGTCAAAGCTACACAACCATTTTAAGTGCATATGAATGGGGTTCCACAAAGCACACAGGCCGCAGAATGTAAAAATCTACCGTACCTTCCATTTACCAAGAAAAAAAAAAATCTCCTGAATATTCATGTTACAAACTTACCTGTACATGCGAGAGGTCACTATCCTTAAACTGCTGTAGAACGGCTAATGCACCCTCTTCATTGAATTCCTTCAAAGCTTCAATAGCCCGTTCATCTAGATCACTATGTGCCACTAAGCCTGCAGAAAAAAAATACACGCATGTCAAAGAGCCTACCAGCTTCAACAACAGTCAAGTACATTCTTGTGAAGCAGGGATGCTTTTCACCTGGCAGCACTTAGGGGTTTTGGTGCCCTATCCATCAGGTCATCATTGTCTGAGGGCACTGCTGATCGGCGGTCTGAAGGAGCCACTGCTCGTCATTGTATAGCGACTTTTCAAGGGACTGCTACTCAATCACATCAAGTGAGTGGGAGCTGTTTTTGTGGTCGGCACAGACAATCTGTTATTACCTGAGGATAGGCTATATTCTGATGATACTCCCCAATGACATCTATACCCATAAAGTGTTAAAGAGGTTCTGCAGTTCTTTTAAACTGACGACCTATCCTCTGGATAGATCATCAGCATCTGATCAGCGGGGGTCCGACACCCGAGACCCCTGCCGATCAGCTGTTTGAGAAGGTAGCGGCGCTGGCAGTAGCGCTAAGCTCTCTTCACTTGAATGGAGCTTAGCCGCGCCCAAGCCAGTGATACTAGTCGTGACGTTACTGGGCCTGCGGTAAACAGCGAGAAGGTTGCAGAGCTACTGCCAGCACCGCTGCCTTGTCAAACAGATCAAATGCTAATGATCTATCCAGAGGAGAGGTCATCAGTTTAAAAGAACTGCAGAACCCCTTTAGGCCGAATGCACCCGGCCGTGAGCGGTCCGTGGTAACATGGCCTGGATTCCGGCTGCGAGCAGGAGCGCACGGAGTCACTGGTTGCTATGACGCCATGCGCTTCATGCCGCCGCTGTACTACAGTAATACACTCGTACATAGTAACCAGTGACGCCGTGAGCTCCTGCTCGCAGCCGGAATCCAGGTTGTGTTACCACGGACCGCTCACGGCCGTGTGCATTCGGCCTTAAGCTGCAGTTCTGTGATGACAAATTGTATCAGTCCCTTGCCAGCATTTCTAGCCCAACTGTTGGACTCGAAAGGACAAACTGATCCCAGCTTCCGAAGAGCTCTGTAAGGAAGGAGCTGAACCAAGATCTGCTCCTTAGCCAGTACAGAAACATTTTGGGGTTTTCCAATACAAACATTCATGACACTTGAAATTTCTTAAATGGGATTTCAAACAGGGAAGGGCAAGAAAAATATCTGGCCCCCATGGTCACTACCATTCCTCCAGTTCTGGTGTTACATGAAATGGCAGCTGCTGATTAGCAGGGCCTCCTCCAGAGACTACGCCGTCACATTCTGTTAAAGAGGACCTGTCACCATGAAATGTAATCTTAAAGCAGGAGGAGCTGAGCAGGAAGAACAAATCAGTCTGATCCTTAAGGGGGCAGAGGTGACCCTAACATACAACAGGATCTCTGTTATCCCCATGGAGCACACTGGATAATAAATGTGACATCACTGGAACTGCACTTTACACCAGGGCGGCTGTGGGGCAGTGGTCATGAGTGATCTCCCACATCCATTTCTTGACAGGTGTGGGTAAGGAGCTTACACTAGAAGGCAGGACTGACCCCCACACCAGGGCGGCTGTGGGGCAGTGGCCATGAGTGAACTCCCACATCCATTTCTTGACAGGTGTGGGTAGGAGCTTACACAAGAACGCAGGACTGACCCAACACCAGGGCGGCTGGGAGGCAGTGGCCATGAATGAACTCCCACATCCATTTCTTGACAGGTGTGGGTAGGAGCTTACACAAGAACGCAGGACTGACCCAACACCAGGGCGGCTGTGGGGCAGTGGCCATGAATGAACTCCCACATCCATTTCTTGACAGGTGTGGGTAGGAGCTTACACTAGAACACAGGACTGATCCCAGACCAGGGCGGCTGTGGGGCAGTGGCCATGAATGAACTCCCACATCCATTTCTTGACAGGTGTGGGTAGGAGCTTACACTAGAACACAGGACTGATCCCAGACCAGGGCGGCTGTGGGGCAGTGGCCATGAATGAACTCCCACATCCATTTCTTGACAGGTGTGGGTAGGAGCTTACACTAGAACGCAGGACTGACCCCAACACCAGGGCGGCTGGGAGGCAGTGGTCATGAATGAACTCCCACATCCATTTCTTGACAGGTGTGGGTAGGAGCTTACACTAGAACACAGGACTGATCCCAGACCAGGGCGGCTGTGGGGCAGTGGCCATGAATGAACTCCCACATCCATTTCTTGACAGGTGTGGGTAGGAGCTTACACTAGAACACAGGACTGATCCCAGACCAGGGCGGCTGTGGGGCAGTGGCCATGAATGAACTCCCACATCCATTTCTTGACAGGTGTGGGTAGGAGCTTACACTAGAACGCAGGACTGACCCCAACACCAGGGCGGCTGGGAGGCAGTGGTCATGAATGAACTCCCACATCCATTTCTTGACAGGTGTGGGTAGGTCATGAACATCACAAAGCGCTGTGGTAAGAGTGAGGCAATGTAGCATTTCCTATTAGTTTCTGGTACTTCTGCTGCCAAACCCTTTAAGGCCTTGGAAACCCCATTATGTGAGCCCCACCAGTATACATTTTCAAACATGACTCTTAGAGACACATGAGCATTGAAGCGGATGTGTGGGCGTTTTATAATGTCCTACGTAAGGGCAGCATACTACAGCTATGGGTCCAAAACTCCTACTAGCCAAAATGCCACTAATTTCCCTGAAATGGTTCAGCGTGCACTCTCCGTCTATACAAACTATGGTGCTGCTGCTCCTCCCAACAATGTTACAGGAGCTGTCTGCCAAGAACACAAAACAAATCCTAGCAGTATACTAACCTGTCCTCTCCGGTGCACCCCCAGCCTCTGGGCTGCTCTCACAAGACATGTACACCAGGAAAGCTCCCGACATACACCCTAAATGTGTCCATTGGGTTACATTAGCCAGAGGGAGCAAACAAAGTGCTCTTTTGGCCTCCGTCCGGCCAGTACAGGGAAGTCCTCTCAATGTATTCCACCTCTGGTTTGTAGGTGCACATCGGGGAAAACGATGAGTATCACATGGTTGTTTCATCTTGCAGTTAACTAAGGCGAGATGAGACTAAACCCTGACCATCAGCTGGCTGAGCGCCGTTTCAGTAGCGGGGCACAGCAAGCTGCCCCGTATGCTGGGAAACAGCACAGCGCTATAGCGTTTCAGTCAGTCCCAGGCACCGCAGTGGACGCTACTGAAACAGTGCAGCACCGGCCCACTCTGATGTTCCCCGACCACCTGTCGGTCAGAGCTTAGTCTCAGCTCACCTTAGTAATGGCAAGAGGATACAACCCCTCTAAGGAAATTATGTAATTGACACATTTTTGACACCTTCATACACAAGCCACAACGTGTTAAGATGACTTATCATTAAAACTGCTCGGATATGTTCACACAGCTCAGATTTGCCTATGGCAAGTCTGACATGCTGTACTAGAGGATTGGCGGCAGACACTCCGATTTCTGCTGCCGGTGTGCCCAGTTTCAACCTGGTATAATATTAATGCAGATTACTCTATATTTTCCTCTGCATAGTTTCAGGTGAATTACAGGTATAGGTTGTCGCACTTCAGTAACGGGCATTTATCATGTAGAGATAGTTAATACAAGACACTTACTAATGTATTGGTATTATCCATATTGCTTCCTTTGCTGGCTGGATTCATTTTTCCATCACATTATACTCTGCGTGTTTCCATGGTTACGACCACCCTGCAATCCAGCAGCAGTCATGCTTGCACACTGTAGGAAAAGGCACACCTAGAGCGGCATTTTTTCCCTACAGCGTACAGACACGACCACCACTTCTGGATTGCAGGGTGGTCGTAACCATGCAAACAAGCAGTGTATAATGTGATGGAAAAATGAATCCAGCCAGTAATCTGGACAATAATATTAGATTAATGTCCCCTACATAATAAGGGTCCATTCACACGTCCGTAGTGCATTGCGGATTTGCAATACACCTGGCCGGCACCCTCATAGAAAGGACTATTCTTGTCCGCAATTGTTCTATTTTTTTTCCCCCCCAGAGCCGCGGACCAGAAGATCGGCGGCACGCTCCGGGAAATGCGGAGAGCACATAGTGTGCTCTCCGCATCCATTCCGTCCCCATAAAGAATGAATGGGTCCGCACCCGTTCCGCAATTTGCGGAACCATTATTACAGATGTGTGAATGGAGCCTTAATGTCATTTGCTGAAGTGACAACCCTTTAACGAGCCTGGCATTGGCTATAGAATATAGATGGAATCCTGAAGTGTGAACATAGCCTTACAGTGCAAACCCAGTCACCGGTAGAGATTCCCTGACACCCACCAGAGACCTCAAGCAGCGAAGGGGTTGGCGGCACCCACATTATATCTGCAGTTCCCATGTTTTGGAAACCACAAAAAGTTGCTAATTTAGACAAAATCCAATGAAGAAAATAAAGCCAAAATAGAAGCGTTTTTTTGCAAGAGCCAAGTCTTACCTGAAATGTAAATATCATCTAGTTTTTCAGCAACTTTCTGTGGTAAACCAGCATCAAGCAGAGTCTGCAAATGCTCTGATTGGGCTACTGCAGCATAAGTATCCATGGACTCTTCTGTACCATTGCCATTTACATGTTCAGCGGCCATATCTCCAGATATCTGTGCAAATAATAATCAGGGTCAGTAATGGCGACTATTGTGCATGCATAAGAACAGGGCAGCTTTCTGTCGGGGCCCGCACCGCTCTCCACACGGGCAGGGAACAAAGCGCCTCTTCCTACTCCCCACCCACAGCACGGTGCTAGGCCGGGGCCGGAGCCTGCTGCAAACACGTGCTCTGCTCCTCCAGCGGCAGGCCGCGCACACAATGCCAGCACAGCAGCCCCTCCATGCCAGACAATGGGTGCCCCGCAGCAGAGGGGGTGCCCGCGGAGCCTCCTCCACACTGGCTGCCTATTCCCTGGAGCTGCGCTCCTGCGGTACCGCACGACCGCCGCGCGCCCGCCATGCTGCTTCCACCATTCCAGCCGCCCTCACTATAGGAAGGCCGGAAGAGTCCAAGGCGCTGCACACAATGCAAAGCCTTCCCACCCCGCCGCCGCCAACGTGCTCCTGCTGGAATCCATTTTCCACAGTTGCCGGCTCCGGCCGCAAAACGAGCGTGACAGGGATCCGTATCCGCCGCCGGCAGCTTACCTGTCCCGGTCCGGGCGGGTACTGGCTGTGTCCGGGCTGCCTACTCTGTTCCTGGGGGTCAGGGTGTCGGACGAGCGCGCCCCTCGTGTGGTTGCAGCAGCTCCTTGTCCGGTGGAGTGTGGCTGTTGTAAAATGGCGGCCGAGAGAGCCTAGCTCACGCCGCTGGCAGCCAGTCCCACCCCTCCGTCGTGCGCGCGCGCGTGGCTTAGCGAAAGGCTGCCATTCATCTCCGGGGTTTCACGAGCTGCCCCTGCCCGCTCCTGTGGCCCTCCTATACCGGGGAGGAAACCCCGGTGATGCGGCCTCTACTTCACGGTGCCGGGAGATGGAGCGGCTTCTTTCCTGCTCTGTTCACACGGAGCCCTCTGCCTGCTGGAGAGAAGGACTCCTCGTGTTTTTTTTGGATGGGGTTTATAGTCTGAATTTCTGATGCCGTTTTTCATGCGTTTTTGACCCTGCCCATTTCAGTGGGGAGTTTGGATGTGGAATATGCACCAAGAATGAACTGCACTTATTTTTTTTGTACTAAAACGCTATGGTGTAGCACACCATAGACTATCCAAAACTTTGCACAACCCGTTGCAGTTTAGGCTACTTTCACACTAGCGTTCAGGTGTCCGCTTGCGAGTTCCGTTTGAAGGCTCTCACAAGCGGCCCCGAACACATCCGTCCAGCCCTAATGCATTCTGAGTGGATGCGGATCCGCTCAGAATGCATCAGTCTGGCTGCGTTTGGGCTCCGCTCAGCAGGCGGACACCTGAACGCCTGGCCGTGTGGAGGCAAACAGATCCGTCCAGACTTACAATGGAAGTCAATGGGGACGGATCCGTTCGAATTTGACACAATATGGCTCAATTTTCTAACGGATCCGCCCCCCATTGACTTTCATTGTAAAGTCTGGACGGGTCCGTCTGCGGCTACTTTCACACTTAGAATTTTTTCTACAATATAATGCAGACGGCTCCGTTCTGAACGCAAGTGTGAAAGTAGCCTTAGTTGTACCCCTTTTGTCATGCGACTTATTGTTGTGTAGCCATACCCTAAAACCACCAGTGGAAAAAGTGCTTTCTAGATGAACAGTTTTCACATTGAAATCAATGGAGAAGATTTGAAGGGATTTTCAACACTGTTTTTGGGTCAAATATACCCTAAGGGGATGTTCACACTAGGGCTTTTTTCAGCAGTTTTGGTACAAACAGCCGCCTTGAAACTTTGACAAATATCCACTAACAGCTGCATCCATATACAGTTGCAAGAAAAAGTATGTGAACCCTTTGGAATGATATGAATTTTTGCACAAATTGGTCATAAAATGTGATCTGATCTTCATCTAAGTCACAACAATAGACAATCACAGTCTGCTTAAACTAATAACACACAAAGAATTAAATGTTACCATGTTTTTATTGAACACACCATGTAAACGTCCACAGTGCAGGTGGAAAAAGTATGTGAACCCCTAGACTAATGGCATCTCCAAGAGCTAATTGGAGTGAGGCGTCAGCCAACTGGAGTCCAATCAATGAGATGAGATTGGAGGTGTTGGTTACAGCTGCCCTATAAAAAACACACACCAGTTCTGGGTTTGCTTTTCACAAGAAGCATTGCCTGATGTGAATGATGTCTCGCACAAAAGAGCTCTCAGAAGACCTACGATTATGAATTGTTGACTTGCATAAAGCTGGAAATGGTTATAAAAGTATCTCCAAAAGCCTTGCTGTTCATCAGTCCACGGTAAGACAAATTGTCTATAAATGGAGAAAGTTCAGCACTGCTGCTACTCCCCCTAGGAGTGGCCATCCTGTAAAGATGACTGCAAGAGCACAGCACAGACTGCTCAATGAGGTAAAGAAGAATCCTAGAGTGTCAGCTAAAGACTTACAAAAGTCTCTGGCATATGCTAACATCCCTGTTAGCGAATCTACGATACGTAAAACAGTAAACAAGAATGGATTTCATGGGAGGTTACCACAGAGGAAGCCACTGCTGTCCAAAAAAAACATTGCTGCACGTTGGCTTAAAGAGGACCTTTCACCAGAATTAAACTTCTAAAGTAACTATACAGGCATGTAGAGCGGCGCCCAGGGACCCCCCTGCACTTACTGTTATACCTGGGCGCCGCTCCGTTCTTCCGTAATTGCCTCCGGTATCTTTACAGTTAGGCTCCACCCACGGGGACCTGCCGGCGCCTCCTTCTCCCATGCTGCAGCGCTAGCCAATCACAGAGCTCAGCTCATAGCCTGAGAGGCTTTTTTCTTCTTAGATGATGATCAGATCACATTTTATGACCAATTTGTGCAGAAATCCATATCCTTCCAAAGGGTTCACATATAGGGATGAGCGAACCCGAACTGTATAGTTCGGGTTCGTACCGAATTTTGGGGTGTCCGTGACACGGACCCGAACCCGAACATTTTCGTAAAAGTTCGGGTTCGGTGTTCGTCGCTTTCTTGGCGCTTTTTGAAAGGCTGCAAAGCAGCCAATCAACAAACGTCATACTACTTCCCCCCAAGAGGCCGTCACAGCCATGCCTACTATTGGCATGGCTGTGATTGGCCAGTGCAGCATGTGACCCAGCCTCTATTTAAGCTGGAGTCACGTAGCGCCGCACGTCACTCTGCTCTGAACAGTGTAGGGAGAGGTTGCAGCTGCGACTGTTAGGGCAAGATTAGGCAGTGATTAACTCCTACAAAACACTTAAGTCAGTGATCGATCTACAGCTGTGGATCATTGAACTGCTGCTATTCAATTGCTCACTGTTTTTAGGCTGCCCAGAGCGTTTTTCAGTCACTTTTTTCTGGGGTGATCGGCGGCCATTCTGTGTCTTGTGGTGCGCCAGCACAAGCTGCCACCAAGTTCATTTAACCATCAATAGTGTGGTTATTTTTTGGCTAAATCCTACATCAGGTACATCAGAGGCAAGCTGTCACCAAGTCCATTTAACCATCAATAGTGTGGTTATTTTTTGGCTATATCCTACATCAGGTGCAAACTGTCACCAAGTCCATTTAACCATCAATAGTGTGGTTATTTTTTGGCTATATCCTACATCAGGGGCAAGCTGTCACCAAGTCCATTTAACCATCAATAGTGTGGTTATTTTTTGGCTATATCCTACATCAGTGGCTTGGCTGTGCTTGCTATTTTATTGAGGGCTGAAATACAATTGCCAAAATAGCAGTACCCTAAATCTGGTGTTTCAGCTGTGGCCAGCCAATTGTAATACTGTCTGCTGTCTGGCAAAGGATATATTTTTGTTCTGGGTTGAAATACAATTCCCAACTTAGCAATTTCCTAAATTAGTGGTTTCTGCTGTATCAGGGCTACTTTAAATCTATTCATTAAAACGGTATATTAGATTCAAGGTGCACATAGGGTCATTCTCAATAACTTCACACACGCTACTGTGCAATTCCAAGTCTAATTCTGTCTGTAAACGTATACCTGTCACCCAGCGCCTAAATAATAGGCCTCAAATTTACATTCATCTAAATCTGTGGTTATTGCTGTGGCTGGTCAAGTTATTTAGTGTCCGTCAAAGCACAGTTTTTGTTCTGGGTTGAAATACAATTCCCAACTTAGCAATTCTCTAAATTAGTGGTTTCTGCTGTATCAGGGCTACTTTAAATTTATCCCTAAAAGGGTATATTAGATTCAAGGTGCTGATAGGGTCATTCTCAATAACTTCACACACACGCTACTGTGCATATCCCAGTCTAATTCTGTCTGTAAACGTATACCTGTCACCCAGCGCCTAAATAATAGGCCTTAAATTTATATTCATCTAAATCTGTGGTTATTGCTGAGGCTGGTCAAGTTATTTTGTGTCTGTCAAAGCACAGTTTTTGTTCTGGGTTGAAATACAATTCCCAACTTAGCAATTCTCTAAATTAGTGGTTTCTGCTGTATCAGGCCTACTTTAAATCTATCCCTAAAAGGGTATATTAGATTCAAGGTGCTGATAGGGTCATTCTCAATAACTTCACACACACGCTACCGTGCAATTCCAAGTCTAATTCTGTCTGTAAACGTATACCTGTCACCCAGCGCCTAAATAATAGGCCTCGAATTTATATTCATCTAAATCTGTGGTTATTGCTGAGGCTGGTCAAGTTATTTTGGGTCCGTCAAAGCAAAGTTTTTGTTCTGGGTTGAAATACAATTCCCAACTTAGCAATTCTCTAAATTAGTGGTTTCTGCTGTATCAGGGCTACTTTAAATCTATCCCTAAAAGGGTATATAAGATTCAAGGTGCAGATAGGGTCATTCTCAATAACTTCACACACACGCTACTGTGCAATTCCAAGTCTAATTCTGTATGTAAACGTATACCTGTCACCCAGCGCCTAAATAATAGGCCTCAAATTTATATTCAGCTAAATCTGTCATTACTGCTGTGCCTGTATTAGTGTAATACGGTACCTAAATAGATAGCCAGATAGTGTTAGGTGTCTGTAAAAAAAAGGCCTGAATTTGAATTCAATACATTGGGCCAAATAATACAGGGAGTGCAGAATTATTAGGCAAATGAGTATTTTGACCACATCATCCTCTTTATGCATGTTGTCTTACTCCAAGCTGTATAGGCTCGAAAGCCTACTACCAATTAAGCATATTAGGTGATGTGCATCTCTGTAATGAGAAGGGGTGTGGTCTAATGACATCAACACCCTATATCAGGTGTGCATAATTATTAGGCAACTTCCTTTCCTTTGGCAAAATGGGTCAAAAGAAGGACTTGACAGGCTCAGAAAAGTCAAAAATAGTGAGATATCTTGCAGAGGGATGCAGCACTCTTAAAATTGCAAAGCTTCTGAAGCGTCATCATCGAACAATCAAGCATTTTATTCAAAATAGTCAACAGGGTCGCAAGAAGCATGTGGAAAAACCAAGGCGCAAAATAACTGCCCGTGAACTGAGAAAAGTCAAGCGTGCAGCTGCCAAGATGCCACTTGCCACCAGTTTGGCCATATTTCAGAGCTGCAACATCACTGGAGTGCCCAAAAGCACAAGGTGTGCAATACTCAGAGACATGGACAAGGTAAGAAAGGCTGAAAGACGACCACCACTGAACAAGACACACAAGCTAAAACGTCAAGACTGGGCCAAGAAATATCTCAAGACTGATTTTTCTAAGGTTTTATGGACTGATGAAATGAGAGTGAGTCTTGATGGGCCAGATGGATGGGCCCGTGGCTGGATTGGTAAAGGGCAGAGAGCTCCAGTCCGACTCAGACGCCAGCAAGGTGGAGGTGGAGTACTGGTTTGGGCTGGTATCATCAAAGATGAGCTTGTGGGGCCTTTTCGGGTTGAGGATGGAGTCAAGCTCAACTCCCAGTCCTACTGCCAGTTTCTGGAAGACACCTTCTTCAAGCAGTGGTACAGGAAGAAGTCTGCATCCTTCAAGAAAAACATGATTTTCATGCAGGACAATGCTCCATCACACGCGTCCAAGTACTCCACAGCGTGGCTGGCAAGAAAGGGTATAAAAGAAGAAAATCTAATGACATGGCCTCCTTGTTCACCTGATCTGAACCCCATTGAGAACCTGTGGTCCATCATCAAATGTGAGATTTACAAGGAGGGAAAACAATACACCTCTCTGAACAATGTCTGGGAGGCTGTGGTTGCTGCTGCACGCAATGTTGATGGTGAACAGATCAAAACACTGACAGAATCCATGGATGGCAGGCTTTTGAGTGTCCTTGCAAAGAAAGGTGGCTATATTGGTCACTGATTTGTTTTTGTTTTGTTTTTGAATGTCAGAAATGTATATTTGTGAATGTTGAGATGTTATATTGGTTTCACTGGTAAAAATAAATAATTGAAATGGGTATATATTTGTTTTTTGTTAAGTTGCCTAATAATTATGCACCACGTCCTCCCGCCGCCAAGGATCGCAGGGCAACATTCTTTGCCTCCTGTTGCCACCTCCTCCTTCTCGGCTTCCTCCTCCTCTTCTTCCACCTGCTCATCCAGTCAGCCACACACCTTCACCACCAACTTCAGCACAGCCCGGGGTAAACGTCAGCAGGCCATTCTGAAACTCATATGTTTGGGGGACAGGCCCCACACCGCACAGGAGTTGTGGCGGGGTATAGAACAACAGACCGACGAGTGGTTGCTGCTGAAGCCCGGCCTGGTGGTGTGCGATAATGGGCGAAATCTCGTTGCAGCTCTGGGACTAGCCGGTTTGATGCACATCCCTTGCCTGGCGCATGTGCTTAATTTGGTGGTGCAGAAGTTCATTCACAACTACCCCGACATTTCAGAGCTGCTGCATAAAGTGCGGGCCGTCTGTTCGCGCTTCCGCATCCTGCCGCTGCTCGCCTGTCTGCGCTACAGCGTAACTTCGGCCTTCCCGCTCACCGCCTCATATGCGACGTACCCACCAGGTGGAACTCCACCTTGCACATGCTGGACATAGTGGAGTTTCAGCTGCAGCATGCACGGGTCAGTCGCACTGCGGAACAGCACCACTTCACCACCAATGACTGGGCCTCCATGCGAGACCTGTGTGCCCTGTTACGCTGTTTCGAGTACTCAACCAACATGGCCAGTGGCGATGACGCCGCTATCAGCGTTACAATACCACTTCTATGTCACCTTGAGAAAACACTTAGGGCGATGATGGAAGAGGAGGTGGCCCAGGAGGAGGAGGAAGAGGGGTCATTTTTAGCACTTTCAGGCCAGTCTCTTAGAAGTGACTCAGAGGGAGGTTTTTTGCAACCGCAGAGGCCAGGTACAAATGTGGCCAGCCAGGGCCCACTACTGGAGGAGGATGAGGATGAAGCATTGTCACAGCGGGGTGGCAACCAACGCAGCTCGGGCCCATCACTGGTGCGTGACTGGGGGGAAAACGCAGGACGATGACGATATGCCTCCCACAGAGGACAGCTTGTCCTTACCTCTGGGCAGCCTGGCACACATGAGCGACTACATGCTGCAGTGCCTACGCAACGACAGCAGAGTTGCCCACATTTTAACGTGTGTGGACTACTGGGTTGCCACCCAGCTGGATCCACAGTACAAAGACAATGTGCCCACCTTACTTTCTGCACTGGAGCGTGATAGGAAGATGCGCGAGTACAAGCGCACATTGGTAGACGCGCTACTGAGAGTATTCCCAAATGTCACAGGGGAACAAGTGGAAGCCCAAGGCGAAGGCAGAGAAGGAGCAAGAGGTCGCCAACGCAGCTGTGTCACGGCCAGCTCCTCTAAGGGCAGGGTTAGCATGGCAGAGATGTGGAAAAGTTTTGTCAACACGCCACAGCTAACTGCACCACCACCTGATACGCAACGTGTTAGCAGGAGGCAACATTTCACTAACATGGTGGAACAGTACGTGTGCACACCCCTCCACGTACTGACTGATGGTTCGACCCTATTCAACTTCTGGGTCTCTAAATTGCCCACGTGGCCAGAGCTAGCCTTTTATGCCTTGGAGGTGCTGGCCTGCCCGGCGGCCAGCGTTTTGTCTGAACGTGTATTAAGCACGCCAGGGGGCGTCATTACAGACAAACGCAGCCACCTGTCTACAGCCAATGTGGACAAGCTGACGTTCATAAAAATGAACCAGGCATGGATCCCACAGGACCTGTCCATCCCTTGTGCAGATTAGACATTAACTACCTCCCCTTAACCATATATTATTGTTCTCCAGGGAACTTCCTCATTCAATCCTATTTTTATTTTCATTTTACCATTATATTGCGTGGCAACCCAAAGTTGAATGAACCTCTCCTCTGTCTGGGTGCCGGGGCCTAAAAATATCTGACAGTGGCCTGTTCCAGTGTTGGGTGACGTGAAGCCTGATTCTCTGCTATTACATGAAGACTGATTCTCTGCTGACATGAAGCCTGAATCTCTGTTATGGGTCCTCTCTCCTCTGCCTGGGTGCCGGGGCCTAAATATCTGACAATGGACTGTTACAGTGGTGGGTGACGTGAAGCATGATTCTCTGCTATGACATGAAGACTGATTCTCTGCTGACATGAAGCCAGAATCTCTGTTATGGGACCTCTCTCCTCTGCCTGGGTGCCGGGTCCTAAATATCTGACAATGGACTGTTACAGTCTGTGGGTGACGTGAAGCCTGATTCTCTGCTATGACATGAAGACTGATTCTCTGCTATGACATGAAGACTGATTCTCTGCTGACATGAAGCCAGATTCTCTGTTATGGGACCTCTCTCCTCTGCCTGGGTGCCGGGGCCTAAATATCTGACAATGGACTGTTACAGTGGTGGGTGACGTGAAGCCTGATTCTCTGCTATGACATGAAGACTGATTCTCTGCTGACATGAAGCCAGATTCTCTGTTATGGGACCTCTCTCCTCTGCCTGGGTGCCAGGGCCTAAACATCTGACAATGGACTGTTACAGTGGTGGGTGACGTGAAGCATGATTCTCTGCTATGACATGAAGACTGATTCTCTGCTGAATCTCTGTTATGGGACCTCTCTCCTCTGCCTGGGTGCCGGGGCCTAAATATCTGACAATGGACTGTTACAGTGGTGGGTGAAGTGAAGCTTGATTCTCTGCTATGACATGAAGACTGATTCTCTGCTGACATGAAGCCAGATTCTCTGTTATGGGACCTCTCTCCTCTGCCTGGGTGCCAGGGCCTTAATATCTGACAATGGACTGTTACAATGGTGGGTGACGTGAAGCATGATTCTCTGCTATGACATGAAGACTGATTCTCTGCTGACATGAAGCCTGAATCTCTGTTATGGGACCTGTCTCCTCTGCCTGGGTGCCGGGGCCTAAATATCTGACAATGGACTGTTACAGTGGTGGGAGACGTGAAGCATGATTCTCTGCTATGACATGAAGACTGATTCTCTGCTGAATCTCTGTTATGGGACCTCTCTCCTCTGCCTGGGTGCCGGGGCCTAAATATCTGACAATGGACTGTTACAGTGGTGGGAGACGTGAAGCATGATTCTCTGCTATGACATGAAGACTGATTCTCTGCTGACATGAAGCCTGAATCTCTGTTATGGGACCTCTCTCCTCTGCCTGGGTGCCGGGGCCTAAATATCTGACAATGGACTGTTACAGTGGTGGGTGATGCGAAGCATGATTCTCTGCTATGACATGAAGACTGATTCTCTGCTGACATGAAGCCTGAATCTCTGCTATAGGACCTCTCTCCTCTGCCTGGGTGCCGGGGCCTAAATATCTGACAATGGACTGTTACAGTGGTGGGTGACGTGAAGCATGATTCTCTGCTATGACATGAAGACTGATTCTCTGCTGACATGAAGCCTGAATCTCTGTTATGGGACCTCTCTCCTCTGCCTGGGTGCCGGGGCCTAAATATCTGACAATGGACTGTTACAGTGGTGGGTGACGTGAAGCATGATTCTCTGCTATGACATCAAGACTGATTCTCTGCTGACATGAAGCCTGAATCTCTGTTATGGGACCTCTCTCCTGTGCCTGGGTGCCGGGGCCTAACTATCTGACAATGGACTGTTACAGTCTGTGGGTGACGTGAAGCCTGATTCTCTGCTATGACATGAAGACTGATTCTCTGTTATGACATGAAGACTGATTCTCTGCTGACATGAAGCCAGATTCTCTATTATGGGACCTCTCTCCTCTGCCTGGGTGCCGGGGCCTAAATATCTGACAATGGACTGTTACAGTGGTGGGTGACGTGAAGCCTGATTCTCTGCTGACATGAAGACTGATTCTCTGCTGACATGAAGACTGAATCTCTGTTATGGGACCTCTCTTCTCTGCCTGGGTGCCGGGGCCTAAATATCTGACAATGGACTGTTACAGTGGTGGGTGACGTGAAGCCTGATTCTCTGCTATGACATGAAGACTGATTCTCTGCTGACATGAAGCCTGAGTCTCTGTTATGGGACCTCTCACCTCTGCCTGGGTGCCAGGGCCTAAATATCTGACAATGGACTGTTACAGTGGTGGGTGACGTGAAGCCTGATTCTCTGCTATGACATGAAGACTGATTCTCTGCTATGACATGAAGACTGATTTTCTGCTATGGGACCTCTCTCCAATTGATATTGGTTAATTTTTATTTATTTTATTTTTATTTTTATTCATTTCCCTATCCACATTTGTTTGCAGGGGATTTAACTACATTTTGCTGCCTTTTGCAGCCCTCTAGCCCTTTCCTGGGCTGTTTTACAGCCTTTTTAGTGCCGAAAAGTTTGGGTCCCCATTGACTTCAATGGGGTTCGGGTTCGGGACGAAGTTCGGGTCAGGTTCGGATCCCGAACCCGAACATTTCCGGGAAGTTCGGCCGAACATCCAGGTGTTCGCTCAACTCTATTCACATACTTTTCCTTGCAACTGTATCTTAATGGGAGGCAATGCTGAAGAACAAAGAGTGGCGGCTTATAGCTGTGGCCATTTTCGTTCTCGGTGAGGCCTCCTGCACACAACTGTATGGCTTTTTCAGTGTTTTGCAGTCCGTTTTTTATGCATCCGTTAGTTTTTTTGTTTCCATTGTTTTTCCGTATGGTGTGTACAGTAATTACATAGAAGAAATTGGGCTGGGCATGAAATTTTCAATAGATGGTCCCATAAAAACAGAACGGATACAGAAGACATACGGAGTACATTCCGTATGTGTTCAGTTTTTTTTGCAGACCCATTGACTTGAATGGAGCCATGGAACGTGATTTGTGGGCAATAATAGGACATGTTCTATCTTTCAAATACATAATGCATACTAGGGCTGCACGATATATCGAAGAAATAATCGAATCGCGATAATCGCCAAATGAGATATGGCGATTTGGCAGACTCGAAAATGCAGCAATTATATATGAAGGGGCCCCGCGCACATAACTGGCTTTTTGTGTAAAGTATTTTACTACTGTGTGAAACAAGCTCTCTCCGACTCCTATTGATAAAATGGCCAGCCTCTGTACTCACTATTACGATGAATGCACTGCAGCGAACGGCAGCGAGCTGGCCGGCCGGCGCGTGACTGACGTCACTTAGTAACACTCCTGCTTCCTGAAGTGGGAGGAGCGTTACCAAGTGATGTCAGTCACGCGCCGGCCGGCCACCTCGCTGCTGCTCGCTGCAGTGCATTCATAGTACTGTGACAGTGAGTACAGAGGCTGGCCATTTTATCAATAGCAGAGAGCTTGTTTCACACAGTAGTAAAATACTTTTTACACAAAGCCAGTTATGTGCGCAGTTTAGGACACATGAGGGGACACATAGGGCCATGAGGGGGACCAGCATAAGATGCTATATGTGTGTCGTATGCTGGCCCCCTTCATGGCCCTATGTGTCATAGCACACATCCCCTATAACAGTGCCATCCACAAGTCCCCCATAAGTGTCCTCCACAGATTCCCCCATAACAGCGTCCTCCACAGATCCCCCATAACAGCGTCCTCCACAGATCCCCCATAACAGCGTCCTCCACAGATTCCCCCATAACAGCGTCCTCCACAGATTCCCCCATAATAGCGTCCTCCACAGATTCCCCCATAACAGCGTCCTCCACAGATTCCCCCATAACAGGGTCCTCCACAGATCCACCATAACAGCGTCCTCCACAGATCCCCCATAACAGCGTCCTCCACAGATTCCCCGTAACAGTGTCCTCCACAGATCCCCCATAACCGCGTCCTCCACAGATCCCCCGTAACAGCGTCCTCCACAGATCCCCCACATAACAGCGTCCTCCACAGATCCCCCACATAACAGCGTCCTCCACAGATCCCCCACATAACAGTGTCCTCCACAGATCCCCCACATAACAGCGTCCTCCACAGATCCCCCACATAACAGCGTCCTCCACAGATCCCCCACAACTATGTCATACCCAGCCGCGTCAGCGGCTCATATAGGAAAATCCAAGCAAATAGACCTCTAGCACAATTCCCTTAAACTATCACATTGCATATCGCTATAGCAATTTGTAGGGCCCTAATCGCAATTGCACAAAATTCCCATATCGTGCAGCCCTAATGCATACAGAGTACATTCCGTATTTTTTTTGGGAGAACCATTGAAATGAATGGTTCAGTGTACGGACCATATAAGGAACGCAACAAAAGGCCCGTAAACGGGGGGGAAAAAAGCGTTCGTGTGTGGGAGGCCTTAAGCTGCCATTTCACGATCCTCATGGTTCCTGCACATGGATTAGCTCCACTGAAAAGTGGTTACATTAAAAACCATTTTAGAGGCAAAGGGGAAATATTCCAAGGTTTTTATTTTTTTTCTCAGTACTAAAACACAAGAAAAACTATACAAATACGGTATCGTTGAGCTCATACTAATCCATAGAATGAAGGACACAGGTCATTCTTACTGCATACCGAACACCATAAAAATGTAATTCATAAAACTGGCAGAATTAAAAAATTTTCCAACTTCCCACTACATTGTACTTTCTACTACCATTTACTGTTGCATACAGTGGGCCAGATTTATCATTAGCTCAAGTCAGAATAATGGAGTGAAAAAGTCGCAAATTTTTGCGCAATCGCTTAAACTGCGCAAAAATGTGCGACTTTTATCTGCTCTGCACTATGCTCGCCAGTTTTCTGAAAGTGGGCGTGTTTTCCTATGTAAATGAATCTCTAGACAGATTTACTATTGCGACTATTTAAAAAGTCGCAAAAAAATGCGCAATTTCACTCCAGTGAGGACCATGCTTATTTTTTGAGACTTTTTAATAGAACATGCAACTATATTTGTAAAGACGTTCAATTTTTCGTAAAGATGTGCGACTTTTGCAAAGCTGCTTACTGACGGATAAACTACTACCGTCAAACCACATTTATTACAGTCTTAAAGGGCTGATCATAAATCTGACTTGGCTAAAACTGACTTTAGCCATATGTGAAAGTGGAGTGAGCTGTCAGAGTCATGATAAATCTGGTCATATGTGTTCTGCATAAGACAAGCCCTCATACGGCTATATGAATTGAAAAATAAAAAACTTTTGGCTCTGGGAAGTCCAGGAGTAAAAAAAATAAAGCTGGAAATTGCAAGGCCCTGAAAGGATTTAAAAAAAAAAGTAAGACAAAAAATTCAAAACATCCCCATTTTAAGATTTTACATATTTAAATAAACAATAATAAAAAACTGAATAGATATCTTTGTGCAAAAGGGTCCAAACTATTTAAAAAATATTTTCCTGCACTATGAATGCCATAATAGAAAAAAAATAAAAATAGACCATTTGCTGATTTATGGTCATTTGGCCCTGCAAAAAATTAAATGAAAAGTGATCAAAAAGTCAGATGTACTCCAAAAAGGTACCAATAAAAGATACAGCTCGCCCAGCAAAAAACAAGCCCTCACTGCGGACAGAAATATAAAATAGTTGTGTGTCAATCTGTATTGATGCAAAGAAAACAAATGTTTTTTTCCAACATTTTTATTATAATAAAAACTATATAAATCTCTTATCTGTATTGATGCAAAGAAAACAAATGTTTTTTCCAACATTTTTATTATAATAAAAACTATATAAATCTCTTATCGACGTCACAGAGCTGGAGCGACGAAATCTTGCGATGCGCGAGCTAGCGCATGCGCAGTGTCGGCATCATGTTCATTCCCTGTACTGGCATCAGCACAGGGAACGAACTACGCATGCGCTAGCTCGCGCATCGCGAGATTTCGGCGCTCCAGCTCTGTGACGTCAGCCAGCAAGGAGGAGATTCGGAGGACGCGGGGCGGTGCTGGGCTCCTTTCCGCTTGACTAATCTCCGTCTACAGGACTCATATCAGGTCATATGCATATCTATCAAAACTGTTTTTTAACACAATAAAAGCGCAGAGAGCTATGGGACCTGGGTACTGCTGATGTGCTAGCGGCCATCTAGCAGCCCATCTCCCCAGCTCTATGCGCAAAATCCTGGTGACAGGTTTGCTTTAAATGGTGTCATAAAAACTGTAACTTGTAACCCAAAAAAGAAGCCCTCATATGACTATGTGAAGAGATAAAAGTGAAAAATTATAGCGAATAATACATATAGACAAAAAGTACACTGGGCACTCTCGGATATCGAGACCAATATTGAATTTATTATATACAATAATGTGTGCTGCCCTATAATAAAAGGTACTAGGCACAATTAAAAAATTACAAGAAAAGTCGAGGACATTCACAATAAAATCGATAAATATTCGATTAAAAAATCGTTAAATAAAATCGCTGAATAAATGCCTATATTAATTTCGGACTATATCAGCATCCAATAGCAGCATTCATAGGTGTAAAATATATAACATTCAAATGGAGAAGATCGATAGTGTTCGATCCGAACTTGGAATATGAAGATAAAAGTCTAAGTCCCATATGAATCACTTCGGATGAACAAGATTAATTGCTTGGAACTCAAATACAGCTTATGATAAGTTATTCATGTAACACTTGAAAACACTTGAAACACTTAGCTGTGTGTTCCCAACACACATAAGCCGGCATACAAAAATCGAACAGTCTTACCATTCGATGAAACAAATGCCCATACGTTGCTCTAGACCAGGGGTGGCCAACCTTACAGACACAAAGAGCCCAAAAAAAAAAATCGTATGACTGCCAGGAGCCACAAGCTATCCGTTTACACAGATATGCGTGCACAAGACAGTATTGCTGCAATTGAGTTATCAAACATTTAAAAGTGCATTTAAACCACCTTTCCTACCTGTAATGTAGACAGCTTTAGTGAGACTTCTAGCAATCTTTGTTTTTCACAATGTGTTTCAAGATTTGTCAGATGACCGCCCCATGCACAGATGACCGCCCCATGTACAGATGACCGCCCCATGTACAGATGACCGCCCCATGCTCAGATGACACCCCATGCACAGATAACTGCCCTATTCTCAGATGACCGCCCCATGCACAGATGACCGCCCCATGCACAGATGACTGCCCTATGCACAGATGACCGCCCATGCTCAGATGACACCCCATGCACAGATACAGGGGCGTACCTAGAGCATTTGGCACCCGGGGCGAACCCTTTGTTTGTAGGGTTCAGATAGCCGAACGGCTAATAATTTCCCGTTTAAGGTCAAATAAAATATAACATTTATTAGATATTCATTAAAAAGAACGGGAAGATAGAAAAGAAAAGGGTTTAAAATTCCAGTGTTCTAGTGCATGGTGATAGTTCACTTGTTTTATTACTGGTATCTGCTTATATTTGCAGTTTTTCCCAGAGTGTATTTCGATCCTGAGGAAAAAATCCTATTAAATTTCCCCTCCTCCGGTTCAATAGGATTGTGACAGAATGTTGCTATCTGTCAGCCCTGCATCGGAGTGGATAGAGTGCTTATAACTCTCTCCCTAAATTCCTCTTTAGGAACGAGTAACTGTTGTAATCGGTTACACCTAGTGTCTGCAGCGCACCAGGGTCCGATAACAATGCACACTACACTGAGCTAAAAACCTAAACTTGCAGGGGGAGCTGCAAGTTTAGGTTTTTAGCTCAGTGTAGTGTGCATTGTTATCGGACCCTGGTGCGCTGCAGACACTAGGTGTAACCGATTACAACAGTTACTCGTTCCTAAAGAGGAATTTAGGGAGAGAGTTATAAGCACTCTATCCACTCCGATGCAGGGCTGACAGATAGCAACATTCTGTCACAATCCTATTGAACCGGAGGAGGGGAAATTTAATAGGATTTTTTCCTCAGGATCGAAATACACTCTGGGAAAAACTGCAAATATAAGCAGATACCAGTAATAAAACAAGTGAACTATCACCATGCACTAGAACACTGGAATTTTAAACCCTTTTCTTTTCTATCTTCCCGTTCTTTTTAATGAATATCTAATAAATGTTATATTTTATTTGACCTTAAACGGGAAATTATTAGCCGTTCGGCTATCTGAACCCTACAAATTTAAATCCCGGGTCCAGAGGGTCCCTGAAGGGAACCCTTTGTTTGGCACCCCCCCCCCCCCCCCCCCAAGAAAGTTAAGAAAACATGCACAAACTTTTTTCAATGTTTTCAATAATATTTATTACAAAACATTCAGACATCCGCATGTGTTTTGCGGATCCGATCCATGTATCAGTGGATCCGTAAAAATCATACGGACGTCTGAATGGAGCCTTACAGGGGGGTGATCAATGACGGAGGTGATCAGGGAGTCTATATTTGGTAATCACCCCTCTGTCATTGATCACCCCCCTGTAAGGCTCCATTCAGACATCCGCATGTGTTTTGCGGATCCGATCCATGTATCAGTGGATCCGTAAAAAATCATACGGACCTCTGAATGGAGCCTTACAGGGGGGGGATCAATGACAGGGGGGTGATCAGGGAGTCTATATGGGGTGATCAGTGGTTCATAAGGGGCATCTCCTCTCCTACATAGCGCCACATACCTCTTACATCCAGTGATGTCACCTTTGATGTAGACGTTCTCTTTCCTCATCTTCTCCATTCAGACCAGACCGCCATGATGATTTTTCTGCCATCTCCCGTCTCTGCAGAAATTGAGAAACAGACATTAGTTTCCTGCCACCCCCAATACTATACTGCAGAAACAGTCCCCCTGGGAATACTACTATAGTGCCCTAGTAATCATGTTCCTCATAGCCCCCAGTAGTAGTAAAGCTCCCCATAATACCCCCTAGTGGTACTAATTTTCCCTATAATATGACAGTAAATGAAATACCCCCACTTAGTGCCCGCAGTTGAGCTAATGTCCCCATAATGTATGCCAGTATAAAATACCCCTATATAGTGCCCCAGTAAATGCTCTCATACTGCTCCTCTCCCCCTTCCCCATAGTGTCCCCCATAATATGCCAGTAAAAAAATGCCCCTTAGTGCCCCCAGCAGATGCCCCTATAGTGCTCCTCCCCCACAATGTGCCAGTAAAAAAATGCCCCTTCTTAGTGCCACCATATGCCTCAATAGTGCTCCACTCCCCCATAGTGCCGCTCTCCCCTATAGTGCCTCCCATAATGTGCCAGTAAAAAATGCCCCCTTAGTGCCACCAAATGCCAGTGCCCCCCATAATGTTCCAATACAAAAGACCACTTTAGAGCCCCCACTTCCCCATAGTGCCCCCAAATAATGCCCCTATAGTAACACCAGATGCCCCATAGTGCTGCTCTCCCCTATAGTGCCCCCCAGAATGTGCCAATAATTAAAAAAAGCCCACAGATACCCCCATAGTGCTCCTCTCCCCCATGGTGTCCCCCCATAATGTGCCAGTAAGAAATGCCCCCATAGTGCCAGCTCCCCCCATAGTGCCAGCTCCCCCCCATAGTGCCAGCTCCCCCTATAGTGCCAGCTCCCCCTAGTGCTAGTTCCCCCATAGTGCCAGCCCCCCCCATAGTGCCAGATCTCCCCCATAGTGCCAGCCCCCCCTATAGTGCCAGCTCCCTCTATAGTGTCAGCTCCCCCTATAGTGCCAGCTGTCCCTATAGTGCCCCCCCATAGTGCTAGTTCCCCCATAGTGCCAGCTCCCCCCCCATAGTGCCAGCTCCCCCCCATAGTGCCAGCTCCCTCTATAGTGTCAGCTCCCCCTATAGTGCCAGCTGCCCCATAGTGCCAGATCTCCCCCCATAGTGCCAGATCTCCCCCCATAGTGCCAGCGGTCAACTGAGAATAGGGCAGTTATCTGTGCATGGGGTGTCATCTGAGCATGGGGCGGTCATCTGTGCAAGGGGCGGTCATCTGAGCATAGGGCAGTTATCTGTGCAGTGGCGTACCAAGGGGGGGGGCGGGCCGCCCCGGGTGCCACTCACAAGGGGGGTGCCAGGCCGCCTGTCTTTTAAAAAAAAAAAATTATATTTTTTATTCTTCAGGGTCGCACCGCCGATTGCCACAGGCGGCGCGGCCCTGGATGTAATTGCGGCCATGCTGTGGGGCAGGGGAGGGAGAGGCGTGTCCCTCCCCTGTTCTTCTGATAGGCCGCAGCCTATCAGAGGCCGGCTCAGGCAGCGCGATGATGTCAGCTCCCTCTATAGTGCCAGCTCCCCCTATAGTGCCAGCTCCCCCTATAGTGCCCCCCCATAGTGCTAGTTCCCCCATAGTGCCCCTCCATAGTGCTAGTTCCCCCATAGTGCCAGCTCCCCCCCCCATAGTGCCAGATCTCCCCCCATAGTGCCAGCCCCCCCCCCCCCCCCCCCCCCCGCAAAGAGGAAAAAAAAACAAAAAAACGAATACTTACCTCCATCAGCTCAGCAGCGATGCAAGCCTTTTCCGGCCTGTGTCCCTGCTGTGTGCTGCCGGAGTCAGGCGTCGCGATGATAATGACATCATCGCGCTGCCTGAGCCGGCCTCTGATAGGCTGCGGCCTATCAGAAGAACAGGGGAGGGACACGCCTCTCCCTCCCCTGCCCCACAGCATGGCCGCAATTACATCCAGGGCCGCGCCGCCTGTGGCAATCGGCGGTGCGACCCTGAAGAATAAAAAATATAATTTTTTTTTTTTAAAAGACAGGCGGCCTGGCACCCCCCTTGTGAGTGGCACCCGGGGCGGCCCGCCCCCCCCCTTGGTACGCCACTGCACAGATAACTGCCCTATGCTCAGATGACCGCCCCTTGCACAGATGACCGCCCCATGCTCAGATGACACCCCATGCACAGATAACTGCCCTATTCTCAGTTGACCGCCCCATGCACAGATGACGCCCCATGCACAGATGACTGCCCATTCTCAGATGACACCCCATGCACAGATAACTGCCCTATGCTCAGATGACCGCCCCTTGCACAGATGACCGCCCATGCTCAGATGACACCCCATGCACAGATAACTGCCCTATTCTCAGTTGACCGCCCCATGCACAGATGACGCCCCATGCACAGATGACCACCCATGCTCAGATGACACCCCATGCACAGATGACACCCCATGCACAGATAACTGCCCTATGCTCAGATGACCGCCCCATGAACAGATGACCGCCCATGCTCAGATGACGCCTTATTATCAGATGATGCCCCATGCTCAGATGACGCCTTATTATCAGATGACTGCCCCATGCTCAGATGACACCCCATGCTCAGATGACGCCCCATGCTCAGATGACTCCCCCACCCCCATTTTGAGATCATGTGTGTGGGGGGGGGGGGGGGTGATTTGACATAGGGGAGATGTAAGCATGGGGTGTCTGATTTTTGCACTGGGGAGGCTAATTTTGTGGATCTGATGAAGATTTGGGGGTCTTATCTGAGCTCTTACTACCCCCATGTCAGATAAGACCCCCATGATCATTACTTTAATAAAATAAAACTGTGTAGGAGCAGGCTTATCCTACCTCTGCTGCAGCTGCTCTGAAGACTTTGGCGCCCTCTCCACAGTGACCTGACATGCACAGTGTCAGGTCAGAGCGCGGGCCTGCACATATTAACCACTTCAACCCCCCTAGCTGATACACCCTTAATGACCAGGCCACTTTTTACACTTCTGCACTACACTACTTTCACCGTTTATTGCTCGGTCATGCAACTTACCACCCAAATGAATTTTACCTCCTTTTCTTCTCACTAATAGAGCTTTCATTTGGTGGTATTTCATTGCTGCTGACATTTTTACTTTTTTTGTTATTAATTGAAATTTAACGATTTTTTTGCAAGAAAATGACATTTTTCACTTTCAGTTGTAAAATTTTGCAAAAAAAAAAAACGACATCCAAATCCATATATAAATTTTTCGCAAAATGTATTGTTCTACATGTCTTTGATAAAAAAAAATGTTTGGGCAAAAAAAAAAAAATGGTTTGGGTAAAAGTTATAGCGTTTACAAACTATGGTACAAAAATGTGAATTTCCGCTTTTTGAAGCAGGTCTGACTTTCTGAGCACCTGTCATGTTTCCTGAGGTTCTACAATGCCCAGACAGTACAAACACCCCACAAATGACCCCATTTCCGAAAGTAGACACCCTAAGATATTCGCTGATGGGCATAGTGAGTTCATAGAACTTTTTATTTTTTGTCACAAGTTAGCCGAAAATGATGATTTTTTTTTTCTTTTTTTTTTCTTACAAAGTCTCATATTCCACTAACTTGTGACAAAAAATAAAAACTTCCATGAACTCACTATGCCCATCACAAAATACCTTGGGGTGTCTTCTTTCCAAAATGGGGTCACTTGTGGGGTAGTTATACTGCCCTGGCATTTTAGGGGCCCATATGCGTGAGAAGTAGTTTGCAATCAAAATCTGCAAAAAATTACCAGTGAAATCCAAAAGGTGCTCTTTGGAATGTGTGCCCCTTTGCCCACCTAGGCTGCAAAAAAGTGTCACACATCTGGTATCGCCGTACTCAGGAGAAGTTGGGGAATGTGTTTTGAGGTGTTATTTTACATATACCCATGCTGGGTGAGATAAATATCTTGGCAAAAGACAACATTTCCCATTTTTTTTATACAAAGTTGGCATTTGACCAAGATATTTATCTCACCCAGCATGGGTATATGTAAAATGACACCCCAAAACACATTCCCCAACTTCTCCTGAGTACGGCGATACCACATGTGTGACACTTTTTTGCAGCCTAGATGCGCAAAGGTGCCCAAATTCCTTTTAGGAGGGCATTTTTAGACATTTGGATCCCAGACTTCTTCTCACGCTTTGGGGCCCCTAAAAAGCCAGGGCAGTATAAATACCCCACATGTGACCCCATTTTGGAAAGAAGACACCCCAAGGTATTCAATGAGGGGCCTGGCGAGTTCATCAAATTTTTAATTTTTTTTGCATAAGTTAGCGGAAATTGTTTTTTTTTGTTGTTTTTTCTCACAAAGTATCACTTTCCGCTAACTTGGGACAAAATTTTTAATCTTTCATGGACTCAATATGCCCCTCAGCGAATACCTTGGGGTGTCTTCTTTCCAAAATGGGGTCATTTGTGGGGTTTTTGTACTGCCCTGGCATTTGAGGGTCTCCGCAATCATTACATGTATGGCCAGCATTAGGAGTTTCTGCTATTCTCCTTATATTGAGCATACAGGTAATGAGATTTTTTTTTCTATTCAGCCTCTGGGCTGAAAGAAAAAATTGAACGGCACAGATTTCGTCATTCGCATCGATCAATGTGGATGAAAAAATCTCTGCCCAAAAAAAAAGGAGGGGAAAGGCGTCTGCCAGGACATAGGAGCTCTGCCCAACATCCATACCCACTTAGCGCGTATGCCCTGGCAAACCCGATTTCTCCATTCACATCAATCGATGTGGATGAATAAATCATTGCCGGGATTTATTTTTTATTTTTTATATACAAAGTGTTTGCCAAAGCATATGAACACCGCCACCTCCTCAGCTCATATTCCTCGGCAAACATCTTTTACTGCAGAGGAGAAATCTCGTCTTGCAGCGCCACATACACCGACTTGTGTGTAATCTGACAGCAGCGCAATGCTTCTGTCAGAATGCACATCAGTGCTGCAGCTAGTCGATCGGTTGGTCCACCTGGAAGGTAAAAAAAAAAAGAAAAAAAAAAAGAAAAAACCAGGCCACAGCGCAATAAATTTTATTAACTTTATAATAACTTTAGAACAGAACATATAAACTTTATTTAACTTTTGAAACTGAACGTTAACGTTTTTTTACCTTTATAGGACAAACCTCTCCTTCCCCATGGGACAATGTGCAAAGCGCAAATCACCCAAAGATGTGGCGAAGTACATTATGCACTTTATCCCAGGTGAAAGGAAAGGTTTGCAGCAGCTGTGTGTGAATGGGCCCTAATAGCCCTGTGTGCCTGTCCTCTGAGATGCAATCCCTATGCTAGGTGTACCTGTGTGTGGTACTTCCGGAAACACTCTCCAAAGCATAGGGCAGGGTGGTCAGGGCAGTCAGGACAGAAATAGCGGGTGTCACGCCTTATTCCACTCCTGCTACAGACACGACATCTTTTTCGGGGTGACGGTTGGGTTGAGGTACCAGCAACGACATTGGGGAAATGTCGCTCGTGTAGACGGCTAACTACACTGGTGGATGGGGCCACAGAACCTCCTGGGTACAGGAGGTTCTTGATGATCTCTTCCTGAAATTTGAGGAAGGATCCTGTTCTCCCAGCCTTACTGTAGAGAACAAAACTATTATACAGAGCCAATTGAATTAAATATACAGACACCTTCTTATACCAGCGTCTGGTGCGTCGGGAAACTAAATAAGGAGACAACATCTGGTCATTGAAGTCCACCCCTCCCATGTGAAGGTTATAGTCGTGGACTGAGAGGGGCTTTTCAATGACACGGGTTGCTCGCTCAATTTGTATTGTCGTGTCTGCGTGAATGGAGGAGAGCATGTAAACGTCACGCTTGTCTCTCCATTTCACCGTGAGCAGTTCTTCGTTACACAAGGCAGCCCTCTCTCCCCTTGCAAGACGGGTGGTAACGAGCCGTTGGGGGAAGCCCGCGTGACTAGTTCGCGCAGTGCCACAGCAGCCAATCTGTTCTAGAGACAAATGCCTGAAGAGTGCCACACTTGTGTAGAAATTGTCTACATAAAGATGGTACCCCTTGCCAAATAAGGGTGACACCAAGTCCCAGACTGTCTTCCCACTACTCCCCAGGTAGTCAGGGCAACCGACCGGCTCCAGGGTCTGATCTTTTCCTTTATAGATCCAAAATTTGTGGGTATAGCCTGTGGCCCTTTCACAGAGCTTATACAATTTGACCCCATACCGGGCGCGCTTGCTTGGGATGTATTGTTTGAAGCCAAGGCGCCCAGTAAAATGTATTAGGGACTCGTCTACGCAGATGTTTTGCTCAGGGGTTTACAAATCTGCAAATTTCTGGTTGAAGTGGTCTATGAGGGGCCGAATTTTGTGGAGCCGGTCAAAAGCTGGGTGGCCTCTGGGACGGGAGGTGGTGTTGTCGCTAAAGTGCAGGAAACGCAGGATGGCCTCAAATCGTGCCCTGGACATAGCAGCAGAGAACATGGGCATGTGATGAATTGGGTTCGTGGACCAATATGACCGCAATTCATGCTTTTTGGTTAGACCCATGTTGAGGAGAAGGCCCAGAAAAATTTTAATTTCGGAAACTTGGACTGGTTTCCACCGGAAAGGCTGGGCATAATAGCTTCCCGGGTTGGCGGATATAAATTGTGTGGCATACCGGTTTGTTTCTGCCACAACTAAGTCCAAGAGCTCCGCAGTCAAGAACAGCTAAAAAAATCCCAGGGCTGAACCGATCTGAGCTGTCTCAACCCGAACTCCAGACTGGGCGGTGAAAGGGGGAACTACTGGTGCGGCTGAAGTTGGGGACTGCCAATCAGGATTTGCCAGCACCTCAGGGATTCTAGGGTGTCTACGGGCCCGTCTGTGTGGTTGCTGCGACGGGGTAACTAATGCACGTGCCACCGTACCAGCTTCAACTGCCCTTCTGGATCACTTTTTTCACTTTCACTAGTGATTGACAGGGGCAAGAAGGGGTGCTCAAGGGGTTAATTGGGGTGCAGGGGGGTGATCTGGGGCTATGTGTAGTGTTTGGTGCTACTCACTGTGAAGCCTGCTCCTTTGCTGAGACCAACCGACGAAAAGGACCAGCAGAGGAGCAGGGAAGCCATTTAACACATCATATTTACTAATATGATGTGTTAGATGGCTTGTGATTAGTTTTTTTTAAAAATCACCAGCCTGCCAGCAACGATCATTGGCTGGCAGGCTGGTGACGTGACCCCCCTCTAACTTTTGCCGGCCCGCGATGCGCATGCGCGGGCCGGCTAAGCGCGTCATCTCGCGAGATGACGCGTATATGCGTGACTGCGCAGCGCTGCCGCCTCCGGAACGCAATCCTGCGTTAGGCGGTCCGGAGGCGGTTAAGGGGTGGGGTGCACTGCGCCACCAATGACAACCTTTAATACAGATACAGGAGGCGGGTGCTGGCTGCAGAATCACATAGCCAACACCTGGCCTCTATGACGGCGCTGCGATCCCCGGCAGTTAACCCCTCAGGTGCGGCACCTAAGGGGTTAGCTGCCGTGGATCTCAGCTACCTCTCATAGAGGTCGGGTGCGGGCTATATGATTCTGCAGCCAGCACCCGCCTCCTGTATTTGAATAAATGAGTGAGTTACCTAACGACAGCGTACATCAGTAAAAACATTGAAACGTGAACGAGGCGTAAGGCCCTGCACCTGTCACTGGCCTTTAATATAGGTTCACCACTAGGTGGTATTATTTTATGGCTCATCTTTCAGTACATGATCCTGCACTGCACTCTTGAGTATGATACGCTGATAAATTGCTGTCCTCTTTTAGTCTTTGAGCAGAACGCTCTTCTTTTACCTTTGCAATGAGTCTGAAATGCATTGTTGTTCCCCGATGTCCTCTTCATGTAAGCCGTTATGTTCTTTTTCTTGTGATTTTCTGTGGAAATCATCCTAGTCCCTTCATTGGTGGAAGTGGCCACAGCCCCTCCCCTCCTTTTCCCCTCTGCATTCTCATTGGCGGCAGCGGCCACAGCCCCTCCCCTCCTCTTCCCCTCTGCATTCTCATTGGTGGCAACGGCAGCAGCACAGGGGGGAGGGGGGAGACTGCTTTCTTCTTCCTTCTCCCCTGTGCTGCTAATATTTCGAAACCTGCAACATCCCTGGCCCGCTCCCCTCTGCGAGTCGCATATGTAGTGGAGAGCGCGCTCCTCTGAGAGCCGCAAGTGAAGGTGCGAGGAGCCGCGGGTTGGCCACTCCTGCTCTAGATGTTGGTATTTTAATGCAGTCGACCGTAGTCTTACGAGTTGTATGAATTTCTTCCATCTAGATACCCACGCCGGCGGCTTGTTTGCACGTAGACTTCAATAGTTGTGCACGATCTTTACTTCGACAAGCATTAAATCACCTACTGCGCGGCAGTGGTTCCACACTTGGCAAATGATCCTTTGGGGGGTTTGAACCAGACGCGTTTCGGGGTATTAAATAACCCCTTCCTCAGTGGAAGTGTAATGGAACATTAATATAAGAAATTGCCCTTCGAGTACCGTCTGCCGCGCAGTAGGTGATTTAAAGCTTGTCGAAGTAAAGATCGTGCACAACTATCGAAGTCTACGTGCAAACAAGCCGCCGGCATGGGGATCTAGATGGAGGAAATTCATACAACTCATAAGACTACGGTCGACTGCATTGAAAGACCAACGTCTAGAGCAGGCATGCTCAACCTGCGGCCCTCCAGCTGTTGTAAAACTACAACTTCCACAATGCCCTGCTGTAGGCTGATAGCTGTAGGCTGTCTGGGAGTTGTAGTTTTGCAACAGCTAGAGGGCCGCAGGTTGAGCATACCTGGTCTAGAGCAATGTATGGGCATTTGTTTCATCGAATGGTAAGACTGTTCAATTTTTGTATGCCGGCTTATGTGTGTTGGCAATCTTTGGGCAAATAACTTATCATAAGCTGTATTTGAGTTCCAAGCGATTAATCTAGTTCATCCGAAGTGATTCATATGGGACTTAGACTTTTTCATCGAATATTTATCGATTTTATTGTGATGATTGTGTACAGTCGTGGCCAAAAGTTTTGAGAATTACCTAAATATTGGAAAAGTTGCTGCTTAAGTTTTTATAGTAGCAATTTGCATATACTCCAGAATGTTATGAAGAGTGATCAGATAAATTGCATAGTCCTTCTTTGCCAGGAAAATTAACTTAATCCCAAATAAACCTTTCCACTGAATTTCATTGCTGTCTATAAAGGACCTGCTGAGATCATTTCAGTAATCGTCTTGTTAACTCAGGTGCGAATGTTGACGAGCACAAGGCTGGAGATCATTATGTCAGGCTAATTGGGTTAAAATGGCAGACTTGACCTGTTAAAAGGAGGGTGATGCTTGAAATCATTGTTCTTCCATTGTTAACCAGGATGACCTGCAAAGAAACGCGTGCAGCCATCATTGCGTTGCATAAAAATGGCTTCACAGGCAAGGATATTGTGGCTACTAAGATTGCACCTCAATCAACAATTTATAGGATCATCAAGAACTTCAAGGAAAGAGGTTCAATTTTTGTTAAGAAGGCTTCAGGGCGTCCAAGAAAGTCCAGCAAGCGCCAGGATCGTCTCCTAAAGAGGATTCAGCTGCGGGATCAGAGTGCCACCAGTGCAGAGCTTGCTCAGGAATGGCAGCAGGCAGGTGTGAGCGCATCTGCACGCACAGTGAGGCAAAGACTTTTGGAAGATGGCCTGGTGTCAAGAAGGGCAGCAAAGAAGCCACTTCTCTCCAAAAAAAACATCAGGGACAGATTGATCTTCTGCAGAAAATATGGTGAATGGACTGCTGAGGACTGGGGCAAAGTCATATTCTCTGATGAAGCCTCTTTTCAATTGTTTGGGGCATCAGGAAAAAGGCTTGTCCGGAGAAGAAAAGGTGAGCGCTGCCATCAGTCCTGTGTCATGCCAACAGTAAAGCATCCTGAGACCAGTCATGTGTGGGGTTGCTTCTCATCCAAGGGAGTGGGCTCACTCACAATTTTGCCCCAAAACACAGCCATGAATAAAGAATGGTACCAAAACACCCTCCAACAGCAACTTCTTCCAACAATCTAGCATCAGTTTGGTGAAGAACAATGCATTTTCCAGCACGATGGAGCACCGTGCCATAAGGCAAAAGTGATAACTAAGTGGCTCGGGGACCAAAACGTTGACATTTTGGGTCCATGGCCTGGAAACTCCCCAGATCTTAATCCCATTGAGAACTTGTGGTCAATCCTCAAGAGGCGGGTGGACCAACAAAAACCCACTAATTCTGACAAACTCCAAGAAGTGATCATGAAAGAATGGGTTGCTATCAGTCAGGAATGATTGAGAGCATGCCCAGTCGAATTGCAGAGGTCCTGAAAAAGAAGGGCCAACACTGCAAATATTGACTCTTTGCATAAATGTCATGTAATTGTCGATAAAAGCCTTTGAAACGTATGAAGTGCGTGTAATTATATTTCACTACATCACAGAAACTACTGGAACAAAGATTTAGCAGCAAACTTTGTAAAAACTAATATTTGTGTCATTCTCAAAACTTTTGGCCACGACTGTATGTCCTCGACTTTTCTTGTAATTTTTAATTGTGCCTAGTACCCTTTATTATAGGGCAGCACACATCATAATATATAATAAATTCAATATTGGTCGCGATATCCGAGAGTGCCCAGTGAACTTTTTGTCTATACTGCTACTTTATTGAATAGATTGGGTGAATCTACTCTACTGAGAGCACCTCTTTTGATCTCAGGCTCATCCCGTGCGTCACATTATTTTATATTGTCTTTTGAATAATACATATAGGCTGTGAGCTGAAAGGGTTAATGCACATTCCAATAAATTATGGCGAATTGTGGGGGACATTTATCATAACTGGTGCTAATAAAAATTGGATTTGTTGCCCATAGCAACCAATCAGATTGATCCCTTCATTTTCCCAAAGAGCTTTTAATAATGAAAGATGGAATCTGATTGGCTGCATTGGGCACCTAAGCCAGTTTTCCTTAGCACCAGTTTTGATAACTACCTTATGGGGGAGAGTTTGGGACATGCCTTTTCCTGCGTGTCAGTGGATGAGTTTAGTGTGGAAGAACTTGACTGACCCACACAGAGCTCTGACCTCAACCCCAGAGAACACTTTTGGGATGAACTAGAATGGAGGTTCCCAGCCAGGCTGTCATGGTCTTACCTCCTTGCTGTTCTCCTTCGTTTGACATGTGCTGGCGGCCATCTTGGTTTCTGGGTTTCTTGTAGCCTCCCACCCTGCGGCTCCTCCTTCCCACTGGGAGGAGCTGGATGCCTAGCTCATATATATAGGAGGTCTGTGGCTTCAGTTCCCTGCTTGGTCCTCCTGTGCTCACATGCTTCCAAGACTGCTGCTGCTTCTGGTTCCTGATCCTGGCTTCGTCTGACTACCCTGCTGATTCCTGATCCTGGCTTCGTCTGACTACCCTGTTGGTTCCTGATCCTGGCTTCATCTGACTACCCTTCTGGTTCCTGATCTCTGGTTTCGCAAGACCCTGCTTCGGTTTAGCCATCCGTTTGGACTTTTGCCTTACAGCTTTATTTTCAATAAAGCCTTCTTATTTCCACTCATCTCTTGTTGTACGTCTGGTTCATGGTTCCATGACACAGGCCCCATTAGTGTCTGACCTCCCAAATGTTTTTCTGGATGAATAGGCAAAAAATTCCCTCACACACACTCCAAAATCTTGTAGAAAACCTTCCCTGACTACTGGAATCTGGTTTAGCTGCAAGGGGGAGTCATTAGGCATTTTTGGGCCTAGGGGTTAAAAGGAGCCAAGGCGTGTTTGATAAATAAACAGCAGGAGAAGGCAGTCAGCCTTGTGTGCTCACAGTGCTATGCATGATCTGGGTTTCCACCAGCATGTCGGAACCAGGTAATGCAGGACGTGCCGACCCCCTGGAGCCCTCAAGGTCAACAAGCCCGGTATTGGTCCTGAGGAGTGGGAAAGCTTGACTCTACTATTGATGAGATTTATCCTCTCCTAATTAATTTTGGGTGTTGTTTTTGCTTTATTGTTGTAGGTAGCAAAAACACCAAAGAAATCATCCGGAAAGACTAAACATGAAGAATTTGGAGGATGTAGAGTAGCTTTAGCAGCCTCTCATATTAAACCACTGTCAAGCATGTATAGATAAGTTGGTTATGGCAGAGACTCACAGCTTATCTAGAAATATTAAGGCCTTGGTACGGTCAGAAGTTAAATCTTCTATTAAATCACTCGGTTGGAGTCGCCAAAGGTCTACCTATAATAAGGACTCGGATTCAGATTTTTCTGGGGAGGACGAGGATAGAGAATCTGGCCAGGCCTTATCAGATGACGGCACCCATGCAAGACATTTTTTTGCAAATAGTCCAGAGGTACGGTCTAACCACAGTGGATCTTTTTGCCTCAAGATCCAACAGAAAATTGGAGAGGTTCTTCTCCATCAACCATTTGGACGGCCCGTTAGCAATAGACGGGTTAGCACAGGACTGGAGCCAGGATGTGACACTGCAGAGGCTTATCGAAACAATGCCACAGCGAATGCGTGCTGTAATCAAAGCTAAAGGCGGTCCAACAAAATATTTTTGGTGGCGACTTTTTTTTGGGACGGGCAGTGTGTATATATATATATATATATATATAGCTAGCTGGTAAAGTTACTTTCCTAGAAGGTATTAGAAGGGATATAATTTACCAGTTTGGTTCTCTTCTTAACACTTTGTGTGTTGGTTTCTGTTTTCAACCTTCTTGGTGGTTGGCACGCCTCCAGAGGTCAGTTTATTAGAATCACTGAGGTGTGGTGGGGGTGTGAACCATTTTATCTCTTCAGGTTTCTTGTCCTGGATGAAAGGTCCTAATCGCATGGGTGCCGTCATGGGTTTCAATAAAAACAATTACCGGTAAAAATAATTATTGTTTTCCGTTCACATAGCCATATGAGGGCTTGTGTTTTGCGGAACATGATGCCACCATTTAATGTTGCATATGATGTAGTGGGAAGCAGGGCAAAAATTCTAAATGGGGTACAATTGGAAAAAAAAAAGCAATTCCGCCACAGTTTTATGGATTTTCTATTTACGATGTTTAACCCTTTCATGACCAAGGGTCATTGATGCCCCAATGTCCAGGTCAAAATTTACAAATCTGACATGCGTCACTTTATGTGGTAATAGCTTTGGAACACTTTTACTTATCCACGCCATTCTGAGATTGTTTTCTCGTGACACATTGTACTTCATGACAGTCATAAATTTGAGTCAATATATATCACCTTTATTTATGAAAAAATCCCATATTTACCAAAATTTTTTAAAAATTTGCAATTTTCTAAACTTCAATTTCTCTGCTTCGAAAACAGAAAGTGATACCTCATAAAATATTTATTACATAACATTCCCCACATGTCTACTTTATGTTGGCATCATTTTGGAAATGTTATTTTTTTTTTTTTAGGACATTACAAGGCTTAGAAGTTTAGAAGCAATTCTTAACATTTTTAAGAAAATTTCCAAAACCCACTTTTTAAGGACTAGTTCAGGTCTGAAGTCACTTTGTGGGGCTTACATAGTGTATATCCCCATAAATGACCCAATTATGGAAACTACACCCCTCAAGTTACTTAAAACCAATTTTACAAACGTTATTAACCCTTTAGGTGTTCCACAAGAATTAAAGGAAAATGGAGATGAAATTTCTAGATTTCACTTTTTTAGCAGATTTTCTATTTTATTAAATTTTTTTTTTTAACACATTAAGGGTTAACAGCCAAACAAAACTCAATATTTATTACTCTGATTCTGCGGTTTACAGAAACACCCCACATGTGGTCGTAAACTGCTGTACGGGCACACGGCAGGGCGCAGAAGGAAAGGAATGCCATACGGTTTTTGGAAGGCAGATTTTGCTGGATTGGTTTTCTGAACGCCATATGTTTTTTATTTTTCTACCGATCGTCTTGTGCAGGGGCTCATTTTTTGCAGAAAGAGTTGAGGTTTTTATTGGTACCATTTTTGGGTACATAGGATTTTTTGATCATTCATTATTACACTTTATGGGACAAGGTGGCCAAAAATTGGCTGTTTTGGAACAGTTTTTTTTTTTTTTCTTTACAGCGTTCATCTGAGGGGTTAGGTCATGTGACAGTTTTATAGAGCAGATCGTTACGGACGTGGCAATACCCAATATGTATACCTTTTCTTATTTATTTAAGTTTTACACAATAATAGCATTTCTGAAACAAAAAAAATGATGTTTTAGTGTCTCCATAGTCTGAGAGCCATAGCTTTTTATTTTTGGGGCGATTGTCTTAAATATGGGCTAATTTTTTGCGGGATTAGGTAACGGTTTGATTGGTACTATTTTGGGGTATATACGCCTTTTTTGATCGCTTGGTGTTGCACTTTTTGTGATGTAAGGTGACAAAAATGGCTTATTTTTTTACACCGTTTTTATTTTTTATGGTGTTTATTGGACGGTGTTGATGATGTGATATATTTATAGAGATGGTCGTTATGGACGCGGTGACACCTAATATGTGTTTTTTTTTTTTTTATAGGAAAAGGAAATTTATTTTTTACATTTTTATTTATTTATTTTTACTTTTATTATTTTCACTTTTCACTTGCATTGCAAAGTATAATACAATCAGATGCCTGTAGGTGGCAGCACTGGACGCCTATACCATGGCAACCGGACTCCTTTGCAAAGCGTCCGGTTGCCATGGCAACCATCGGGCGCTGCGATCGCAGCAGCCCTGATGGTTGAGAGAGAGGGAGCCCTCTCCCTCTATTAACCCTATGGATGCCGCTACTGCGGCATCTATGGGGTTACAGCAGTGTCAGCATAGAGCTGACACACGCTGCTGATGGCGGCGGCTCAGGAATGGAGCCGCCGCCATCACACACAGAAGGGGGACCGCGTCGGTGGCAGGGGACGGGGCATCGCTGGAAACTGGGGAGAGGAGAGGGGGGCAGCATTTCATTACTTGCAGGAAGGGGCGGACCGCATCGGGAGGAAGTAGCAGGAGAAGATGATGGACAAGAAGGGGGCGCAGGTTGGGGCAGGAGGGGGCGGACCGCATCGGGGGGGGCAGGACAAGAACGGGCACAGATCGGGGGCTTCAAGGGGGCACGGGGGCTTCAGGACACATTACCGATTTCAGGCTCTGATCTGCAGACCGCAGATCAGAGCCTGAAACCGGCATTTTTTTCACACAGCGATCCGATTAGTTAGTCTGCACAGACTAACCAATCGGATCGATTGCCGGCAAGGGGCCACTCTGATTGGTCCCTTGCTGGCATTACTGCACTGTATGCTGTCCGTGACAGCATACAGGGCAGGGGCAGAAGCTTTAATCCAAGCGCTTTGCAGCGCTTGGATTAAAGAGCTGCCAGAACGTATATATACGTGGTAGCTGCACGGGGTATGTGCAGCTATCACGTATATATACAGATTGCAGTCGTGAAGGGGTTAATGTGTGATAAAACTGACCAGTACAAATCTGGCGATACCTTATATGTACTTATATGTATCGTTTTTCTTGTGTACAAAACCTTGGAACAAATCAGTTTTATTTTTCTGTCTCCATATCCTGGCCCCAATAACTTTTTTGTAGTTGATAACGGAGCGGTGTTAGCATTCATTTTTGTGGGGCGATCTGTACTTTTCTTTGAGAGGTGGGATATGTCCGAATTTTTTTTTTAGCACTTTTTATTAAAAAAAATTGTGGGAAATGAAGGGAAAATATTTTTAGAGCAGTCTATGAAAAATATACTAGTTTCCTATGGGGCCCTGCTACAGGTAGGGGCTCCATAAGAAACACTATGCAGTGCACTCCGTCTCCTCTCATTCACTATGACAGGAGCAGCTCCATACAAGCTCTGGCTCCTCCGGAGCATACCCGGAAGCACGTGCTCAGATGCCGTGGTCAGGGTTGACCACAGCATCTGAAGTGTTAAATGTCCGCGACCAGCATTATCGCAGATTGTAAACGTGAGCCGTGGGTGTCTGCTGGCACCTGCTCCACTCAGGAGCGGGCGACATCTCTAAAGACCCGGCCAGCGGTGTACTAGTACGACGATGGTCGGGAAGGAGTTAATGCCTATGGATTTAGAATGAGATGTCATAAAAGCTCCTGTAGGTGTAATGTGTAGTTGTCCCGATCCTTTTTTAAGCATCATTCACACGTCAGTGTTTTGGTCAGTGATTTGTGAGCCAAATCCAAGATTGGAGCCTCTACTGACATAAGGGAAAGATCTGCACCTGTTTTGTGTTTAAAGCCACATTTGGTTTTGGCTCACAATCACTGACCAAACACTGACCAAACACTGATGTGTGAATGAAGCATTAAGCATATATATACAGTTGTGTCTAGCGCTGCAAAAAAACTACTGGACGGGCACAGCTGATATATGTGCACCCAGCCTAGGTACTAACTGGACAACTCCAGAAGAACTGCATGCATGGTCTCTTAGTTTCTGGAGTGTGACTGGGGACCCCTATTTTCCCAAAAAGGCCTCATGCATGTTTTTTTTTAAGGTCCGAAAAAACGGGGTCCGTGATCCGTGTCCGTTTTTCCTTCCGTGGGTCTTCCTTGATTTTTGGAGGATCCACGGACATGAAGGAAAAAGTCGTTTTGGTGTCCGCCTGGCCGTGCGGAGCCAAACGGATCCGTCCTGACTTACAATGCAAGTCAATGGGGACGGATCCGTTTGACGTTGACACAATATGGTGCAATTGCAAACGGATCCGTCCACCATTGACTTTCAATGTAAAGTCAGGAGTCCCTATTATACCATCGGATCAGAGTTTTCTCCAATCCGATGGTATATTCTAACTAGAAGCATCCCCATCACCATGGGAACGCCTCTATGTTAGAATATACCATCGGATTTGAGTTACATCGTGAACACTCATATCCGACAGTATATTCTAACACAGAGGCGTTCCCATGGTGATGGGGACGCTTCTAGTTAGAATATACTACGAACTGTGTACATGACTGCTCCCTGCTGCCTGGCAGCACCCGATCTCTTACAGGGGGCCGTGATCAGCACAATTAACCCCTCAGGTGCTGCACCTGAAGGGGTTAATTGCGCGTATCATATCCCCTGTAAGAGATCAGGGGCTGCCAGGCAGCAGAGGGCAGACCCCCCTCCCTCCCCAGTTTGAATATCATTGGTTGCCAGTGTGCGGCCCCCCTCCCTCCCTCTATTTTATTATCATTGGTGGCCAGTGTGCGGCCCCCCCTCCCTCACTCTATTGTATTTATATAATTTAATTAAGTGGATAAGAAGGGCACACCTTCATCTGAAAATCACATGGGGCACCAGCCAATACGTTAAAAACAATTTATTGATATTATGAATAAGAATAAAATCAGCTGAGGTACCTCAATATAATCACATTACATATAAAATTTGACTAAAAATGCATAACATAGAATAACCCACAAATACAGTGAATGTAACCGATCTAGAGGGTAAATGTTGCTGTAGTATGTAGCAAAGATCACTGATTAGTAATCGTAACTGTTTGACCTTGTAAAGTCTATATTTATATCATTGGTGGCACAGTGTGCACCCCCCCTCCCTCCCTCTATTGTATTTATATCATTGGTGGCACAGTGTGTGGCCCCCCTCCCTCCCTCTATTGTATTTATATCATTGGTGGCACAGTGTGCGGCCTCCCCTCTCACCCCCCTCCGATCATTGGTGGCAGCGGAGAGTTCCGATCGGAGTCCCAGTTTAATCGCTGGGGCTCCGATCGGTAACCATGGCAACCAGGACGCTACTGCAGTCCTGGTTGCCATGGTTACTTAGCAATATTAGAAGCATCATACTTACCTGCTGACTGCTGCGCTGTCTGTGACCGGCCGGGAGCTCCTACTACTGGAAAGTGACAGGTCTGTGCGGCGCATTGCTTAATGATCTGTCACTTACCAGTAGGAGGAGCTCCCGGCCGGTCACAGACAGCGCAGCAGCCAGCAGGTAAGTATGATGCTTCTAATATTGCTAAGTAACCATGGCAACCAGGACTGCATTAGCATCCTGGTTGCCATGGTTACCGATTGGAGTCCCAGCGATTAATCCTGGGACTCCGATCGGAACTCTCCTTTGCCACCAATGATCGGGGGGGGGGGGGGGGGGGAGAGGGGAGGCCGCACACTGTGCCACCAATGATATAAATACAATAGAGGGGGAGGGGGGGGCCGGGGGGGTCTGCACACTGTGCCACCAATGATATAAATACAATCGGGGGGGGGGGGGGGGCGCACACTGGCCTCCAATGATATAAATACAATAGAAGGGGGGGGGGCCGGGGGGGGGGGGGGAGCCGCACACTGTGCCACAAATGATATAAATACAAATTTATATCACTATGGGAACGCCTCTGTGTTAGAATATACTGTCGGATCTGAGTTTTCACGAAGTGAAAACTCAGCTCTGAAAAAGCTTTTATGCAGACGGACCTTCGGATCCGTCTGTATGAAAGTAACCTACTGCCATGGATCACGGATACGGATGCCAATCTTGTGTGCATCCGTGTTTTTTCACGGACCCATTGACATGAATGGGTCCGTGAACCGTTGTCCGTCAAAAAAATAGGACAGGTCATATTTTTTTGACGGACAGGATACACGGATCACGGATGCGGATGACAAACGGTGCATTTTCCGAGTTTTCAACGGACCCAGAAAAATCACGGAAAACGGAACAACGGCCACGGGTGCACACAACGGTCTTGAGCCTAAGTGGGAGACTTGGATGTAGAATCTGCACCCATTAGACATTTATGGCTTAAACATTTGATGTGCCACAGATTTAAATTAAAGGAGTTGTCGTCTGCTTTATATTTTTTATTTGTTTATACTGTAGGAAGTCACATACTTTTTCTAAGGCTTTGTTTGCATTTTCACAAAAGTTTGTTTTTTCTGCTTCTTTACAGGAGCAGAAAATGACAACAGTAGCTCCCAGTGGATCCTGTGACTTATGATCGGTCTGTCATTTTGACAGAAAGAATAGCGCAGAATGGTGCACGCTTTTTTCCCATCAAATATGACAGAGCCTCTGACAGAAATGTGAACAGAACTTTTTAGACGTGTTTTTAAAATTCTTCTACAGAAAGCTGCATGATTTCTTTTTCTATAAACAAATACAAAGCAATCAAACAGCTCCGGCAGTCTCATCAGGGGTGAGCTGTTTGGGTGTTAGAGGGAGGCCCCTGACTTCAAATGCTGTGGTCGCAATTGAACATCCCATCTGAGGGGTTAACGGGATCGATCACCTTGAAATGCAGTGCAGTCTGCAGGCAGCATGTTATAGAGGAGCTGAGAAGACAGATTTTTTTTATCTAAACCTTTGCTATTTCTATGCTTAGGAGTCATGTGGGCGGTCCTAATTACTGATTCACAGGTATCTGTGTATGCTCAGCCATCCAGTTAGCTGTCAATTAGAGTTGAGCGAACACCTGGATGTTCGGGTTCGAGAAGTTCGGCCGAACATCCCGGAAATGTTCGGGTTCGGGATCCGAACCCGATCCGAACTTCGTCCCGAACCCGAACCCCATTGAAGTCAATGGGGACCCGAACTTTTCGGCACTAAAAAGGCTGTAAAACAGCCCAGGAAAGAGCTAGAGGGCTGCAAAAGGCAGCAACATGTAGGTAAATCCCCTGCAAACAAATGTGGATAGGGAAATTAATAAAAATAAAAATTAAATAAATAAAAATTAACCAAAATCAATTGGAGAGAGGTTCCATAGCAGAGAATCTGGCTTCCCGTCACCCACCACTGGAACAGTCCATTCTCAGATATTTAGGCCCCGGCACCCAGGCAGAGGAGAGAGGTCCCGTAACAGAGAATCTGTCTTCATGTCAGCAGAGAATTAGTCTGCATGTCATAGCAGAGAATGAGGCTTCACGTCAGCCACCACTGCAACAGTCCATTGGCATATATTTAGGCCCAGCACCCAGGCAGAGGAGGGAGGTCCCGTAACAGAGAATCTGTCTTCATGTCAGCAGAGAATTAGTCTGCATGTCATAGCAGAGAATGAGGCTTCACGTCAGCCACCACTGCAACAGTCCATTGGCATATATTTAGGCCCAGCACACACACAGGCAGAGGAGAGAGGTCCCGTAACAGAGAATCTGGCTTCATGTCAGCAGAGAATCAGTCTGCATGTCATAGCAGAGAATGAGGCTTCACGTCAGCCACCACTGCAACAGTCCATTGGCATATATTTAGGCCCAGCACACACACAGGCAGAGGAGAGAGGTCCCGTAACAGAGAATCTGGCTTCATGTCAGCAGAGAATCAGTCTGCATGTCATAGCAGAGAATGAGGCTTCACGTCAGCCACCACTGCAACAGTCCATTGGCATATATTTAGGCCCAGCACCCAGGCAGAGGAGGGAGGTCCCGTAACAGAGAATCTGTCTTCATGTCAGCAGAGAATTAGTCTGCATGTCATAGCAGAGAATGAGGCTTCACGTCAGCCACCACTGCAACAGTCCATTGGCATATATTTAGGCCCAGCACACACACAGGCAGAGGAGAGAGGTCCCGTAACAGAGAATCTGGCTTCATGTCAGCAGAGAATCAGTCTGCATGTCATAGCAGAGAATGAGGCTTCACGTCACCCACCACTGCAACAGTCCATTGGCATATATTTAGGCCTAGCACACAGGCAGAGCAGAGAGGTCCCGTAACAGACAATCTGGCTTCATGTCAGCAGAGAATCAGTCTGCATGTCATAGCAGAGAATCAGGCTTCACGTCACCCACCACTGCAACAGTCCATTGGCATATATTTAGGCCTAGCACACAGGCAGAGCAGAGAGGTCCCGTAACAGACAATCTGGCTTCATGACAGCAGAGAATTAGTCTGCATGTCATAGCAGAGAATGAGGCTTCACGTCAGCCACCACTGCAACAGTCCATTGGCATATATTTAGGCCCAGCACCCAGGCAGAGGAGAGAGGTCCCGTAACAGACAATCTGGCTTCATGTCAGCAGAGAATTAGTCTGCATGTCATAGCAGAGAATCAGGCTTCACGTCAGCCACCACTGCAACAGTCCATTGTCATAAATTTAGGCCCAGCACCCAGGCAGAGGAGAGAGGTCCCGTAACAGACAATCTGGCTTCATGTCAGCAGAGAATTAGTCTGCATGTCATAGCAGAGAATGAGGCTTCACGTCAGCCACCACTGCAACAGTCCATTGGCATATATTTAGGCCTAGCACACAGGCAGAGCAGAGAGGTCCCGTAACAGACAATCTGGCTTCATGACAGCAGAGAATCAGTCTGCATGTCATAGCAGAGAATCAGGCTTCACGTCAGCCACCACTGCAACAGTCCATTGTCATAAATTTAGGCCCAGCACCCAGGCAGAGGAGAGAGGTCCCGTAACAGAGAATCTGGCTTCATGTCAGCAGAGAATCAGTCTTCATATCATAGCAGAGAATCAGGCTTCACGTCACCCACCACTGTAAGAGTCAATTTTCATAAATTTAGGCCCAGAACCCAGGCAGAGGAGAAAGGTCCCGTAACAGACAATCTGGCTTCATGTCAGCAGAGAATCAGTCTTCATATCATAGCCTAGAATCAGGCTTCACGTCACCCACCACTGTAAGAGTCAATTTTCATAAATTTAGGCCCAGAACCCAGGCAGAGGAGAAAGGTCCCGTAACAGACAATCTGGCTTCATGTCAGCAGAGAATCAGTCTTCATATCATAGCAGAGAATCAGGCTTCACGTCACCCACCACTGCAACAGTCAATTGTCATAAATTTAGGCCCAGCACCCAGGCAGAGGAGAGAGCTCCCGTAACAGAGGATCTGGCTTCATGTCAGCAGAGAATCAGTCTGCATGTCATAGCAGAGAATGAGGCTTCACGTCACCCACCACTGCAACAGTCCATTGGCATATATTTAGGCCTAGCACACAGGCAGAGCAGAGAGGTCCCGTAACAGACAATCTGGCTTCATGTCAGCAGAGAATCAGTCTGCATGTCATAGCAGAGAATGAGGCTTCACGTCACCCACCACTGCAACAGTCCATTGGCATATATTTAGGCCTAGCACACAGGCAGAGCAGAGAGGTCCCGTAACAGACAATCTGGCTTCATGACAGCAGAGAATCAGTCTGCATGTCATAGCAGAGAATGAGGCTTCACGTCACCCACCACTGCAACAGTCCATTGGCATATATTTAGGCCTAGCACACAGGCAGAGCAGAGAGGTCCCGTAACAGACAATCTGGCTTCATGTCAGCAGAGAATCAGTCTGCATGTCATAGCAGAGAATGAGGCTTCACGTCACCCACCACTGCAACAGTCCATTGGCATATATTTAGGCCTAGCACACAGGCAGAGCAGAGAGGTCCCGTAACAGACAATCTGGCTTCATGACAGCAGAGAATCAGTCTGCATGTCATAGCAGAGAATGAGGCTTCACGTCACCCACCACTGCAACAGTCCATTGGCATATATTTAGGCCTAGCACACAGGCAGAGCAGAGAGGTCCCGTAACAGACAATCTGGCTTCATGTCAGCAGAGAATCAGTCTGCATGTCATAGCAGAGAATGAGGCTTCACGTCACCCACCACTGCAACAGTCCATTGGCATATATTTAGGCCTAGCACACAGGCAGAGCAGAGAGGTCCCGTAACAGACAATCTGGCTTCATGACAGCAGAGAATCAGTCTGCATGTCATAGCAGAGAATGAGGCTTCACGTCACCCACCACTGCAACAGTCCATTGGCATATATTTAGGCCTAGCACACAGGCAGAGCAGAGAGGTCCCGTAACAGACAATCTGGCTTCATGACAGCAGAGAATCAGTCTGCATGTCATAGCAGAGAATGAGGCTTCACGTCACCCACCACTGCAACAGTCCATTGGCATATATTTAGGCCTAGCACACAGGCAGAGCAGAGAGGTCCCGTAACAGACAATCTGGCTTCATGTCAGCAGAGAATCAGTCTGCATGTCATAGCAGAGAATGAGGCTTCACGTCAGCCACCACTGCAACAGTCCATGGTCATAAATTTAGGCCCAGCACCCAGGCAGAGGAGAGAGGTCCCGTAACAGACAATCTGGCTTCATGTCAGCAGAGAATTAGTCTGCATGTCATAGCAGAGAATCAGGCTTCATGTCAGCCACCACTGCAACAGTCCATTGGCATATATTTAGGCCTAGCACACAGGCAGAGGAGAGGTTCATTCAACTTTGGGTAGCATCGCAATATAATGGTAAAATGAAAATAAAAATAGGATTGAATGAGGAAGTGCCCTGGAGTCCAATAATATATGGTTATGGGGAGGTAGTTAATGTCTAATCTGGACAAGGGACGGACAGGTCCTGTGGGATCCATGCCTGGTTCATTTTTATGAACGTCAGCTTGTCCACATTGGCTGTAGACAGGCGGCTGCGTTTGTCTGTAATGACGCCCCCTGCCGTGCTGAATACACGTTCAGACAAAACGCTGGCTGCCGGGCAGGCCAGCACCTCCAAGGCATAAAAGGCTAGCTCTGGCCACGTGGACAATTTAGAGACCCAGAAGTTGAATGGGGCCGAACCATCAGTCAGTACGTGGAGGGGTGTGCACACGTACTGTTCCACCATGTTAGTGAAATGTTGCCTCCTGCTAACACGTTGCGTATCAGGTGGTGGTGCAGTTAGCTGTGGCGTGTTGACAAAAGTTTTCCACATCTCTGCCATGCTAACCCTGCCCTCAGAGGAGCTGGCCGTGACACAGCTGCCTTGGCGACCTCTTTCTCCTCCTCTGCCTTGGCCTTGGGCTTCCACTTGTTCCCCTGTGACATTTGGGAATGCTCTCAGTAGCGCGTCTACCAACGTGCGCTTGTACTCGCGCATCTTCCTATCACGCTCCAGTGCAGGAAGTAAGGTGGGCACATTGTCTTTGTAGCGTGGATCCAGCAGGGTGGCAACCCAGTAGTCCGCACAGGTTAAAATGTGGGCAACTCTGCTGTCGTTGCGCAGGCACTGCAGCATGTAGTCGCTCATGTGTGCCAGGCTGCCCAGGGGTAAGGACAAGCTGTCCTCTGTGGGAGGCGTATCGTCATCGTCCTGCCTTTCCCCCCAGCCACGCACCAGTGATGGACCCGAGCTGCGTTGGGTGCCACCCCGCTGTGACCATGCTTCATCCTCATCCTCCTCCACCTCCTCCTCATCCTCGTCCTCCTCGTCCTCCAGTAGTGGGCCCTGGCTGGCCACATTTGTACCTGGCCTCTGCTGTTGCAAAAAACCTCCCTCTGAGTCACTTCGAAGAGACTGGCCTGAAAGTGCTAAAAATGACCCCTCTTCCTCATCCTCCTCCTCCTCCTCCTGGGCCACCTCCTGTTCCATCATCGCCCTAAGTGTTTTCTCAAGGAGACATAGAAGTGGTATTGTAACGCTGATAACGGTGTCATCGCCACTGGCCATGTTGGTGGAGTACTCGAAACAGCGCAACAGGGCACACAGGTCTCGCATGGAGGCCCAGTCATTGGTGGTGAAGTGGTGCTGTTCTGTAGTGCGACTGACCCGTGCGTGCTGCAGCTGAAACTCCACTATGGCCTGCTGCTGCTCGCACAGTCTGTCCAGCATGTGCAAGGTGGAGTTCCACCTGGTGGGCACGTCGCATATGAGGCGGTGAGCGGGAAGGCCGAAGTTACGCTGTAGCGCAGACAGGCGAGCAGCGGCAGGATGTGAACGCCGGAAGCGCGAACAGACGGCCCGCACTTTATGCAGCAGCTCTGACATGTCGGGGTAGTTGTGAATGAACTTCTGCACCACCAAATTCAGCACATGCGCCAAGCAAGGGATGTGCGTCAAATTGGCTAGTCCCAGAGCTGCAACGAGATTTCGCCCATTATCACACACCACCAGGCCGGGCTTGAGGCTCACCGGCAGCAACCACTCGTCGGTCTGTTGTTCAATACCCCGCCACAACTCCTGTGCGGTGTGGGGCCTGTCCCCCAAACATATGAGTTTCAGAATGGCCTGCTGACGTTTACCCCGGGCTGTGCTGAAGTTGGTGGTGAAGGTGTGTGGCTGACTGGATGAGCAGGTGGAAGAAGAGGAGGAGGAAGCCGAGAAGGAGGAGGTGGCAACAGGAGGCAAAGAATGTTGCCCTGCGATCCTTGGCGGCGGCAGGACGTGCGCCAAACAGCTCTCCGCCTGGGGCCCAGCTGCCACTACATTTACCCAGTGTGCAGTTAGGGAGATATAGCGTCCCTGGCCGTGCTTACTGGTCCACGTATCTGTGGTTAGGTGGACCTTGCTACAGATGGCGTTGCGCAGTGCACACTTGATTTTATCGGATACTTGGTTGTGCAGGGAAGGCACGGCTCTCTTGGAGAAGTAGTGCCGGCTGGGAACAACATACTGTGGGACAGCAAGCGACATGAGCTGTTTGAAGCTGTCTGTGTCCACCAGCCTAAATGACAGCATTTCATAGGCCAGTAGTTTAGAAATGCTGGCATTCAGGGCCAGGGATCGAGGGTGGCTAGGTGGGAATTTACGCTTTCTATCAAATGTTTGTGAGATGGAGAGCTGAACGCTGGCGTGTGACATGGTTGAGACGCTTGGTGACGGAGGTGGTGGTGGTGGTGTTGGTGGTACATCCCCTGTTTGCTGGGCGGCAGGTGCCAACGTTCCTCCAGAGGCGGAGGAAGAGGCCGAGGCGGCAGCAGCAGAATAGGCCGAGGCGGCAGCAGCAGAAGAGGTAGCAGGGGGAGCCTGAGTGACTTCCTTGGTTTTAAGGTGTTTACTCCACTGCAGTTCATGCTTTGCATGCAGGTGCCTGGTCATGCAGGTTGTGCTCAGGTTCAGAACGTTAATGCCTCGCTTCAGGCTCTGATGGCACAGCGTGCAAACCACTCGGGTCTTGTCGTCAGCACATTGTTTGAAGAAGTGCCATGCCAGGGAACTCCTTGAAGCTGCCTTTGGGGTGCTCGGTCCCAGATGGCGGCGGTCAGTAGCAGGCGGAGTCTCTTGGCGGCGGGTGTTCTGCTTTTGCCCACTGCTCCCTCTTTTGCTACGCTGTTGGCTCGGTCTCACCACTGCCTCTTCCTCCGAACTGTGAAAGTCAGTGGCACGACCTTCATTCCATGTGGGGTCTAGGACCTCATCGTCCCCTGCATCGTCTTCCACCCAGTCTTGATCCCTGACCTCCTGTTCAGTCTGCACACTGCAGAAAGACGCAGCAGTTGGCACCTGTGTTTCGTCATCATCAGAGACATGCTGAGGTGGTATTCCCATGTCCTCATCATCAGGAAACATAAGTGGTTGTGCGTCAGTGCATTCTATGTCTTTCACCGCTGGGGAAGGGCTAGGTGGATGCCCTTGGGAAACCCTGCCAGCGGAGTCTTCAAACAGCATAAGAGACTGCTGCATAACTTGAGGCTGAGACAGTTTCCCTGGTATGCATGGGGGTGATGTGACAGACTGATGGGGTTGGTTTTCAGGCGCCATCTGTGCGCTTTCTGCAGAAGACTGGGTGGGAGATAATGTGAACGTGCTGGATCCACTGTCGGCCACCCAATTGACTAATGCCTGTACCTGCTCAGGCCTTACCATCCTTAGAACGGCATTGGGCCCCACCATATATCGCTGTAAATTCTGGCGGCTACTGGGACCTGAGGTAGTTGGTACACTAGGACGTGTGGATGTGGCAGAACGGCCACGTCCTCTCCCAGCACCAGAGGGTCCACTAACACCACCACGACCATGTCCACGTCCGCGTCCCTTACTAGATGTTTTTCTCATTGTTATGGTTCACCACAACAACAAATATATTATTTGGCCCAATGTATTGTATTCAAAATCAGCGGGATATAAATTTGAGGCCTAGTATTTAGGCGCTGGGTGACCGGTATGGATTTAGTGACAGAATTAGACTTGGAAATGCACAGAAGCGTGTGTGTGAAGTTATTCTGAATGACCCTATGTGCACCTTCAATATTATATACCCTTTTAGGGATAGATTTCAAATAGCTCTGATATAGCAGAAACCACTAAATTATGAAATTGCTAAATTGGGAATTGTACTTCAACCCAGAACAAAAAATGTGCTTTGACGGACACTAAATATCTTGCCCAGCAACAACAGTACAGCGGTGGGTAACGAGAGATTTAGAGGGATTTAAATTTGAGGCCTAGTATTTAGGCGCTGGGTGACCGGTATGGATTTAGTGACAGAATTAGACTTGGAAATGCACAGAAGCGTGTGTGTGAAGTTATTCTGAATGACCCTATGTGCACCTTCAATATTATATACCCTTTTAGGGATAGATTTCAAATAGCTCTGATATAGCAGAAACCACTAAATTATGAAATTGCTAAATTGGGAATTGTACTTCAACCCAGAACAAAAAATGTGCTTTGACGGACACTAAATATCTTGCCCAGCAACAACAGTACAGCGGTGGGTAACGAGAGATTTAGAGGGAATTAAATTTGAGGCCTAGTATTTAGGCGCTGGGTCACCGGTATGGATTTAGTGACAGAATTAGACTTGGAAATACACAGTAGCGGGTGTGTGTGAAGTTATTCTGAATGACCCTATGTGCACCTTCAATATTATATACCCTTTTAGGGATAGATTTCAAATAGCTCTGATATAGCAGAAACCACTAAATTATGAAATTGCTAAATTGGGAATTGTACTTCAACCCAGAACAAAAAATGTGCTTTGACGGACACTAAATATCTTGCCCAGCAACAACAGTACACCGGTGGGTAACGAGAGATTTAGAGGGAATTAAATTTGAGGCCTAGTATTTAGGCGCTGGGTCACCGGTATGGATTTAGTGACAGAATTAGACTTGGAAATGCACAGAAGCGTGTGTGTGAAGTTATTCTGAATGACCCTATGTGCACCTTCAATATTATATACCCTTTTAGGGATAGATTTCAAATAGCTCTGATATAGCAGAAACCACTAAATTATGAAATTGCTAAATTGGGAATTGTACTTCAACCCAGAACAAAAAATGTGCTTTGACGGACACTAAATATCTTGCCCAGCAACAACAGTACACCGGTGGGTAACGAGAGATTTAGAGGGAATTAAATTTGAGGCCTAGTATTTAGGCGCTGGGTCACCGGTATGGATTTAGTGACAGAATTAGACTTGGAAATGCACAGAAGCGTGTGTGTGAAGTTATTCTGAATGACCCTATGTGCACCTTCAATATTATATACCCTTTTAGGGATAGATTTCAAATAGCTCTGATATAGCAGAAACCACTAAATTATGAAATTGCTAAATTGGGAATTGTACTTCAACCCAGAACAAAAAATGTGCTTTGACGGACACTAAATATCTTGCCCAGCAACAACAGTACAGCGGTGGGTAACGAGAGATTTAGAGGGATTTAAATTTGAGGCCTAGTATTTAGGCGCTGGGTCACCGGTATGGATTTAGTGACAGAATTAGACTTGGAAATGCACAGAAGCGTGTGTGTGAAGTTATTCTGAATGACCCTATGTGCACCTTCAATATTATATACCCTTTTAGGGATAGATTTCAAATAGCTCTGATATAGCAGAAACCACTAAATTATGAAATTGCTAAATTGGGAATTGTACTTCAACCCAGAACAAAAAATGTGCTTTGACGGACACTAAATATCTTGCCCAGCAACAACAGTACAGCGGGGTAACGAGAGATTTAGAGGGATTTAAATTTGAGGCCTAGTATTTAGGCGCTGGGTCACCGGTATGGATTTAGTGACAGAATTAGACTTGGAAATGCACAGAAGCGTGTGTGTGAAGTTATTCTGAATGACCCTATGTGCACCTTCAATATTATATACCCTTTTAGGGATAGATTTCAAATAGCTCTGATATAGCAGAAACCACTAAATTATGAAATTGCTAAATTGGGAATTGTACTTCAACCCAGAACAAAAAATGTGCTTTGACGGACACTAAATATCTTGCCCAGCAACAACAGTACACCGGTGGGTAACGAGAGATTTAGAGGGAATTAAATTTGAGGCCTAGTATTTAGGCGCTGGGTCACCGGTATGGATTTAGTGACAGAATTAGACTTTGAAATACACAGTAGCGGGTGTGTGTGAAGTTATTCTGAATGACCCTATGTGCACCTTCAATATTATATACCCTTTTAGGGATAGATTTCAAATAGCTCTGATATAGCAGAAACCACTAAATTATGAAATTGCTAAATTGGGAATTGTACTTCAACCCAGAACAAAAAATGTGCTTTGACGGACACTAAATATCTTGCCCAGCAACAACAGTACAGCGGTGGGTAACGAGAGATTTAGAGGGAATTAAATTTGAGGCCTAGTATTTAGGCGCTGGGTCACCGGTATGGATTTAGTGACAGAATTAGACTTGGAAATGCACAGAAGCGTGTGTGTGAAGTTATTCTGAATGACCCTATGTGCACCTTCAATATTATATACCCTTTTAGGGATAGATTTCAAATAGCTCTGATATAGCAGAAACCACTAAATTATGAAATTGCTAAATTGGGAATTGTACTTCAACCCAGAACAAAAAATGTGCTTTGACGGACACTAAATATCTTGCCCAGCAACAACAGTACAGCGGTGGGTAACGAGAGATTTAGAGGGATTTAAATTTGAGGCCTAGTATTTAGGCGCTGGGTCACCGGTATGGATTTAGTGACAGAATTAGACTTGGAAATGCACAGAAGCGTGTGTGTGAAGTTATTCTGAATGACCCTATGTGCACCTTCAATATTATATACCCTTTTAGGGATAGATTTCAAATAGCTCTGATATAGCAGAAACCACTAAATTATGAAATTGCTAAATTGGGAATTGTACTTCAACCCAGAACAAAAAATGTGCTTTGACGGACACTAAATATCTTGCCCAGCAACAACAGTACAGCGGTGGGTAACGAGAGATTTAGAGGGATTTAAATTTGAGGCCTAGTATTTAGGCGCTGGGTCACCGGTATGGATTTAGTGACAGAATTAGACTTGGAAATGCACAGAAGCGTGTGTGTGAAGTTATTCTGAATGACCCTATGTGCACCTTCAATATTATATACCCTTTTAGGGATAGATTTCAAATAGCTCTGATATAGCAGAAACCACTAAATTATGAAATTGCTAAATTGGGAATTGTACTTCAACCCAGAACAAAAAATGTGCTTTGACGGACACTAAATATCTTGCCCAGCAACAACAGTACAGCGGTGGGTAACGAGAGATTTAGAGGGAATTAAATTTGAGGCCTAGTATTTAGGCGCTGGGTCACCGGTATGGATTTAGTGACAGAATTAGACTTGGAAATACACAGTAGCGGGTGTGTGTGAAGTTATTCTGAATGACCCTATGTGCACCTTCAATATTATATACCCTTTTTGGGATAGATTTCAAATAGCTCTGATATAGCAGGAACCACTAAATTATGAAATTGCTAAATTGGGAATTGTACTTCAACCCAGAACAAAAAATGTGCTTTGACGGGCACTAAATAACTTTCCCAGCTACAACAGGACAACGGTAACGAGAGATTTAGAGGGATTTAAATTTGAGGCCTAGTATTTAGGCGCTGGGTGACAGGTATGGGTTTAGTGACAGAATTAGACTTGGAAATACACAGTAGCGGGTGTGTGTGAAGTTATTCTGAATGACCCTATGTGCACCTTCAATATTATATACCCTTTTTGGGATAGATTTCAAATAGCTCTGATATAGCAGAAACCACTAAATTATGAAATTGCTAAATTGGGAATTGTACTTCAACCCAGAACAAAAAATGTGCTTTGACGGACACTAAATATCTTGCCCAGCAACAACAGTACAGCGGTGGGTAACGAGAGATTTAGAGGGAATTAAATTTGAGGCCTAGTATTTAGGCGCTGGGTCACCGGTATGGATTTAGTGACAGAATTAGACTTGGAAATACACAGTAGCGGGTGTGTGTGAAGTTACTCTGAATGACCCTATGTGCACCTTCAATATTATATACCCTTTTTGGGATAGATTTCAAAGAGCTCTGATATAGCAGGAACCACTAAATTATGAAATTGCTAAATTGAGAATTGTATTTCAACCCAGAACAAGAAATGTGCTTGAACGGACACTAAATAACTCGCCCAGCTACAGCACTAGGGACAGATTTAGCTGGATATAAATTTGAGGCCTAGTATTTAGGCGCTGGGTGACCGGTATGGATTTAGTGACAGAATTAGACTGGGATATGGCCAAAAAATGAACAGACTATTGCTGGTTAAATGCACTTGGTGTGACAGCTTCACCCTGATGTAGGCTTTAGCCAAATAACAACCACACCATTGAGGGTTAAATGCACTTGGTGACAGGCGCAGCTTGCCCCTGATTTTGTATATGGCCAAAAAATGAACAGACTATTGCTGGTTAAATGCACTTGGTGTGACAGCTTCACCCTGATGTAGGCTTTAGCCAAAAAACAACCACACCATTGAGGGTTAAATGCACTTGGTGACAGGCGCAGCTTGCCCCTGATTTTGTATATGGCCAAAAAATGAACAGACTATTGCTGGTTAAATGCACTTGGTGTGACAGCTTCACCCTGATGTAGGCTTTAGCCAAAAAACAACCACACCATTGAGGGTTAAATGCACTTGGTGACAGGCGCAGCTTGCCCCTGATTTTGTATATGGCCAAAAAATGAACAGACTATTGCTGGTTAAATGCACTTGGTGTGACAGCTTCACCCTGATGTAGGCTTTAGCCAAAAAACAACCACACCATTGAGGGTTAAATGCACTTGGTCGCAGCTTGTGCTGGCGCACCACAAGACACAAAATGGCCGCCGATCACCCCAGAAAAATGAGACTGACAAACGGTCTGTGCAGCCTAAAAACAGTGAGCAATTGAGGATCAGCAGCTCAATGATCCACAGCTGCAGATCGATCAGTTAATCAAGTCCTTTGGAGGAGTTAATCTGCCTAATCTCGCCCTACTGTCGCAGCCGCAACCTCTCCCTACGCTAATCAGAGCAGAGTGACGGGCGGCGCTATGTGACTCCAGCTTAAATAGAGGCTGGGTCACATGGTGCTCTGGCCAATCACAGCCATGCCAATAGTAGGCATGGCTGTGATGGCCTCTTGGGGCAAGTAGTATGACGCTTGTTGATTGGCTGCTTTGCAGCCTTTCAAAAAGCGCCAAGAAAGCGTCACAAAAGCGCCAAGAAAGCGACGAACACCGAACCCGAACCCGGACTTTTACGAAAATGTCCGGGTTCGGGTCCGTGTCACGGACACCCCAAAATTCGGTACGAACCCGAACTATACAGTTCGAGTTCGCTCATCCCTACTGTCAATCACTAAGTAGGACTGCCCACATGACTCCTGAGCATAGAAATAGCAAAGGTTTAGACCAGGGACGGACAACCTGTGGCTCTCCAGCTGTTGTAAAACTACAATTCCCACCATGCCTTGCAGTAGCCAGTCAAGGCATGCTAGAAGTTGTAGTTTTACAACAGCTGGAGAGCCGCAGGTTGGCCATCCCTGGTTTAGACAAACAAATTACAAGTTTACCAAATCTATTCCCATAAAACTATATATCTAAATATATATATCCCATAAAACTATATATTTTTCACCCCAAAGTGGGGGGAAAATGTCCCTGCGTCTCATGGGATGAATACTAATGAGCACTTCCATTATGGAAGCGCTCATTAGTACTGGAGGACCAGGAAGCAGTGAGGGCTCTGTGCTCACCTCTTCCTGGTCATCTGCTGTCGGCTGTGCTGTGGCTGTGCACAGCGTAAGGGCGCTCTGTGACCCTACGCTGTGCGCGCCGGTTCACAGCACAGCCGACGGAGGAGGAGGAGGAAGAAGAGTGGTGGCGCCCGGAGCAGGAGAGGTAAGTGATTTTTTTATTTTATGTCATCTGAGGCAATGGGGGCTGATATGAGGCTGGGGACTGATTAAATGAGGCATGGGGGGCTGATTTGAGACTGGGGGGCTGATCTGAGGTCTGAATGGATTCTTATTTATATTGGGGCTCATATCTGAGGTCTGATTGGGGGTCATTCACTTTGGTGTTTGAGCTGAGGTCTTATTGGGGTCTTATTAACATTGGGAGTTGTGATCTGAGGTCTGATTAACATTGGGGGTCTGATTGCTGTTCTGACCTGAGGTCTAATGAAAAATATTTTTTCTTATTGTCCTCCTCTAAAACCTGGGTGTGTCTTATCGGCCAGTGCGTCTTATAGGGCAAAAAATACGGTAGTTTTCATGGTGACAGATTCCCTTTAAAATGTTGTAATCAGAGACCTTGTGCATATACGGCGGATGTCGGGAAGGGGTTAAAGGGAACCTGTCACCTCCCAAAACCATCCCAAGCCGCCAGCAGTACCTGTGTGTAGCCAGCAGTGTGTTTCTGATGATACCTTTCTTCCTGAAGGCAGATGCAGCAAAAGTACTGAAAATGTTGTTTTATCCCCTGCCCGGCGCCCTTCTCCATACATGCTTGAAGTCAAGGAGGCAGTGGCCTCCTTGCTTCACGTCACGGTAACCACGGCCCCTTCCCTGCCCCTTCGCTGTGACTGACAGCGCTTATGCAGAGAGTTCGGCTGCCTTTGCCGAACAGCCGGCTGTCACTCACAGCGAAGGGGCAGGGAAGGGGGCGTGGTTACCATGACCTGAAGCAAGGAGGCCGCTGGCATATGCAGCTTTTGCTGCATATGCCTTCAGGAAAAAATGCATCATCAGAAACGTGCTGCTGGCTACAAGCAGGTACTGGTTTTGGGAGGTGACAGGTTCCCTTTAAATACTTTTTTTTTTTTTTTTACTCAAATATAAAATGTTATTCTTATGTAAGAATATGTTGTTTTTTAAGGATTTTTTTTCCAGGAGCTTAGTGGGCGCTATAACCAGCAGGTGCCTGCTGTTTCACACAGCAGACACTTGCCGGCAGCGTCTGTGATCTGAGATAGCTTCTCAGACGTTTAAAAGGGGTTATCAAAAGCTGTAAACCCACCCCCACAATGCCTGGGCACCTCATACAGACAATACTTACCTGGTCCCCAACGCCTGTGTCCTCCCAGATCCCTCCATCCATGGCCATTGCTGCATCTCCCCATCGTGCAGATCACAGCATCTGATGATGGGGGGTTAGCCAATACCAGGCTGTGATGGTGACCTCCCCCCTTGTGTCCCGTGTGACACTTGATGCAAGAGGAGCAGGTCTCCGTCGTGGCCTGCTATTGGCTATACCCTCTGTCTCCAGATGTTGTGATCTGCACGATGGGGATATGCAGTGTCGGCCATCGAGGCATCCTGGAGGTCACAGGCATTGAGGACCAGGTAAGTAGTATTGTCTGTATGAGGGACCGGGGCATTGTGTGTGTGTGTGGGGTTACAACTTTGGATATCCCCTTTAACATCTCAGATATCATGTTCAAGTGAATGGAGCGAATACTTGTAATCGCACTGCACTTCTGAGACGATGGGCAGTGTAATAAACTGGAAGCAGCATCGGCATGGAGCACCTTCCCCTTCCTGACATATGACATACTATTACGTCATGGAAGTCAGTGACTTCCCGCATCTTGTCGTAATAGTACGTCATGGTGATCAGGCGGGCACTGCAGGGGTCCGGCAGTCCATGATAGCCTGGCCCCTGCTGTATCTGCTGGCATCGCTGTAAAAGCAAATGCCAGCGGATTAACCCCTTCTATGCTGCGGTCAGCGCTGACCGCGACATAGAAGAGTTTTCTTCGGGTGAGGGAGCCCATCGGGTCCCCGCGCTGCTGTGGTGGGGACACGATGGATGACAAGGCAGCCCCAAGAAGACCCAGCCCCAGGGAAGACCCTACATAAGAAAATCGCTCAAAAGATAAAAAAAATTATAGCTCTCAAATATGTTTCAAATATGCTATTATTGTGTTAGTGAAATAAAATTAAAAAAGTATACATATTAGGTATCGCCTCGTCCGTAACAACTTTCTTTGCAAAAATATCACATGACCTAACCCCTCAGGTGAACACCGTAAAAAAATAAAAATAAAAATAAAAACTTTATCAAAAGCCATTTTTTGTCACCTTACGTCGCAAAAATTACAACACTAAGCGATCAAAAAGTCTTATGTACCCCCAAAATAGTACCAACCAAATCGTCACCTCATCCTGCAAAAAAGAGACCCTACCTAAAACAATCACCCAAAAAATTAAGAAAAACTATTTTTTTTGTTTCAAAAATGCTTTTATTGTGTTAAATGTAAAAAATATTAGGTATCTCCACATCCGTAAAAACCTTCTCTCAACCAATCAGTCAAAAAATAAAAAAGCTATGGCTCTCAGACAACGGAGACACTAAAACATCATTTTTTTGTTTAAACAATGCTATTATTGTGTAAAACTTAAATAAATAATAAAAAGTATGCATACGGTATTAGGTATTGCCACGTCCGTAACAATCTGCTCTATAAAACTGTCACATGACCTAACCCCTCAGGTGAACGCTGTAAAAATAAATGAAAAAAAACTTTTCACCTTGCCCCATAAAGTGTAATAATGAATGATCAAAAAATCATATGTACCCAAAAATGGTACCAATAAATACGTCAACTCTTCCTGCAAAAAATGAGCCCCTGCATAAGACGATCGGCAGACAAAAATTGAGACACAAAAACATATTTATTTCAAAAATGCTTTATTATTTAAAACTGAAACAAAGTAAAGTAGACATATTTTATATCATTGCGTCCGTAACAACCTGCTCTATAAAAATAGCACATAATCTACCCTATCAGATGAATGTTGTAAAAAATAAAAACACTGCCAAAACAGCAATTTTTGGGTAACCTTGCCTCACAAAAAACTTAACATAGAGCAATTAAAAATCATATGTACCCCAAAATAGTACCGATAAAACTGGCACCTTATCCCCTAGTTTCCAAAATGGGGTCACTTTTGGGGAGTTTCTACTGTAAGGTGCATCTGGGGGCTTCAAATGGGACATGGCATCTAAAAACCAGTTCAGCAAAATCTGCCTTCCAAAAACCAAATGGTGCTCCTTTTCTTCTGCGCCATGCCATGTGCCCTTATCAGTTTACGACAACATGTGGGGTGTTTCTGTAAACTTCAGAATCAGGATAATAAATATTGAGTTTTGTTTGACTGTTAACCCTCGATGTGTTAAAGAAAAAAAAAATATTAAAATGGAAAATCTGCCAAAAAAGTGAAATTTAGAAATTGTATCTCCATTTTCCTTTAATTCTTGTGGAATACCTAAAGGGTTAACACAGTTTGTAAAATCAGTTTTGAGTAACTTAAGGGGTGTAGTTTCTACAATGGGGTAATTTATGGGTGGTTTCCAATATGTAAGCCCCACAAAGTAACTTCAGACCTAAACTGGTCCTTTAAAAGTGGGTTTTGGAAATTCTTAAAAATTTTAAGAATTGCTTCTAAAATTCTAAGCCTTTTAACGTCCTAAAAAAATAAAATTACATTTACAAAATTATGCCAACATAAAGTAGACATATGGGGAATGTTAAGTAATAAATATTTTATAAGGTATCACTTTCTGTTTTAGAAGTAGAGAAATTGACATTTTTTAAATTGCTAATTTTTCTAAATTTTTGGTAAACTTTGGATTTTTTCATAAATAAAGGTGAAATATATTGACTCAAATGTATGAGTATCATGAAGTACAATGTGTCACGAGAAAACAGTCTCAGAATAGCTTGGATAAATAAAAGTGTTCCAAAGCTATTACCACAAAAAATGAAATGTCAGATTTGCAAAAGATGGCCTAGGCAGAAGGGCAAAAACTGGCCCGGGGTAGAAGGGGTTAAACAGCTGATTGGTGGGGGTGCCCAGGATAGGTCATCAATTCAAACAGGCTGCACAACCCCTTTAATGAGGTGAAGGCTAGATTTAAGAAATAAAAATGTTGCCCAAATGAAATGGCCGTGAAAATGAAACATTTTATTTTTCCTGTAAAATGTTGCTTTAGCCCCAGATTATTATTGTCAAAAGGGGTAATAGGAGAAAAATGACCCCACAATTTGTTACCCATTTTCTCCTGAATACAGCAACACCCTCAGGGCCCCCGGGCAAAATAAATCAAGGGCCCCCTTACAGGCCCCACCCATGTTCTGCTGCAAGCCCCACCCTTGTCCCGCCTCCATGCCCCGCCCCAGCCACACCCTACATAATCTTTAATAAGATTTCAAAGTTAAAGTGACACAAAAGGCACCCAGACCACTTCAGCTCATTGAAGTGGTCTGGGTACAGTGTCCCTTTTGTAAATCGAGCTGCAATGTTATAGAGAAACTGCATTGTTTACGTTCCAGCAATAAGTCAGCCTCTAGTGGCCGGCAGCCACCTGAGGGCTTCCTGGATTAAAACAGACCTTTGGTCTGGTATCTGACGCTGGACGTCCTCACACCCTGCATGATGACCTCCAGGGTCAAATTTTTCCCCATAGGAAAGCATTGATTCAATGCTTTTGTATGGGGTGATCTAATCTCAGCGTCCATTAGTGAGCCTCTGTTAGAAGCAGTGTGGGCATAACTACTGTGAAGGGGGCACATATCTGGGCATAACTACTGTGAAGGGGGCACATATCTGGGCATATCTACTGTGAAAGGGGGGAGGCCCTTCACAGTAGTTATTAATCCCTTATAGCAGTCCCCCTTCAGTGAATGGGGGACTGCTGAAAGGGGTTAATAACTACTGTGAAGGGCCCAGCCGCCTGGGCAACCCCACAGATCATCCCCCCACCCACCTTGTACTTGTTCCACTGATCTGCTACTTGCGGGCTACATGGGCATGAGTTCAGTCACTTCGGATTGTCCACCGAAGTGACTGAACTCATTCCCACATAGCCCAGAAGTAGCGGAACAATTACAAGAGGGGTGGGTAATAGCCAAATTAAAAAATATTTTGAACCAAAAGGTGTTATGGAGGCTCTGTGGATGGCACTGTTATGGGGGCTCTGTGGATGGCACTGTTGTGGGGGGGATCTGTGGGTGACACATATATAGCACCTTATGCTATATATGTGTCATCCGCAGATCCCCCCATAACAGTGTCCCTGTGAGTGAATGATCCCCAATACAGGGTCTGGGGGCCGGCATCTGGTGTTGTAATGGCAGCGGGGCCCGGTGCAGTCACTGTATTCTATTACACCGGGCCCCGCTCACTGTAATACTAATATTCATATGTGAACAACTTGAAATCCTCTGCGATCCTCTCCCTCTCTGTACTCACAAACTCAGTAGCAGGCCGGGCGGCAGCGCAACTCACTGACGTCACGCGCCTGCTCCTTCTACTTCATTCATAAAGTGGGAGGAGCAGGCGCGTGACGTCAGTGAGTTGCGCTGCCGCCCGGCCTGCTACTGAGTTTGTGAGTACAGAGAGGGAGAGGAATATTAGTATTATAGGAATATTAGTATTACAGTGAGCGGGGCCTGGTGTAATAGAATACAGTGACTGCACCGGACCCACCTCTTTCACACGAGCGTGACGGATTGACTCCGGATGCATTCAGGATGCGTTCAGTGAAACTCACACCATTTTGCAAGCAAGTTCAGTCAGTTTTGTCGGCGATTACGTTCAGTTTTTTCTGAGCGGGTGCAATGCGTTTTGATGCGTTTTTCACGTGCGTGATAAAAAACTGAAAGCTTACAAACAACATCTGTCAGCAACCATCAGTGAAAAACGCACTGCATCTGCACTTGCTTGCGGATGCAATGTGTTTTTCACTGAAGCCCCATTCACTTCTAAAAAAAAATGGCTTATGTACACAGACCCATTGAAATGAATGGGTCAGGATTCAGTTTCAATGCGGGTGCTATGCGTTCATGCGTTTCTGGACAAGAGTGGCCCCTTCCTCAGTGGTTATCCGGTTAATCACTGAGGAAGGGGGCCACTCTTGCCCAGAAACGCGTCTGGTTTAGACCCCCCAATGACCATCAACAAATGATGATGGAGCCATAAGTTCGTGTTGAAGTGCACATTCGAATACCGTCTGCCGCGCGAAAGGAGGCCTAAATGAAGCCACAAACAAAGACCGATAATTAAAACGAAGGTCCACGTGTATACAAGCCGCCAGCGTGGGAGATCAGACGGGAACCGCTCGTAAGACACCGACCTTTCCAGTACGCGACCAACGTCTAGAGCAATATTTGAGCACAGACACCGCATATGGTAAGAACATTCTTTATTGTATGCCAGCAAGAAATAACTTTTTGTCAAAGCACATAGTTCACTTTACTTCAGCGGGACGCCGCTGACACCTTAACACAGCGGGACGCCGCTGCCTATGTTACATGGTGAAGAAGTGAGAGACATTATCTTTCGGAAGTAGTTTTGTTCGGAACAAATGGACCTTGCTGCTCTTAATTGAATTGCCATGGGACAAGGTACTAAACACAACTATCAGAACAGTAACCTATTCATTGGAGCAATAGACATTGGGCCAGATCTATCATTAGCTTAAGTCAGAATAATGAAGTGAAAAAGTCGCAAATTTTTGCTCAATCGCTAAAACTGCGACTTCACTTGCGTCTTTTTTCTGCTCTGCACTATGCTTGCTAGTTTTCTGAAAGTGGGCGTTTTTTTTATGTAAATGAATCTCTAGACAGATTTACTATTGCGACCATTAAAAAAGTCGCAAAAAAAATGCGCAATTTCACTCCAGTGAGGGGACCATGCTTATCTTATGCGACTTTTTAATAGAACATGCGACTTTTTCGCGAAGACGTGCGACTTTTGTAAAGCTGCTTTTGTAAAGAGCCGATCATAAATCTGACTTGGCTAAAACTGACTTTAGCCATATGTGAAAGTGTAGTGAGCTATCAGAGTCATGATAAATCTGGCCCATTGTCATTATCGATCAGCTAGCCATAACAGGCTATCACTCACTAGGTGTACCATACTATTTGTTGGGATCCTTAATTGCGCTACTTGTGTTACCATACCCACTTTGTATTTTTGTGTAGCAGGAATTTAGAGTATTGTATTATCGAGTTTATCTTTTTCTGTGTATCGATTTTATTATCTATTTTACCAGTTTTTCTGTGCATCGATTTCATTATCGATTTTATTATCGACTTTACCATTTTTGCATACTGTGATTTTATTCATTTATTGGTTTTAATAATAAATGTAATGTTGGTTCCAGTATTTGAGAGTGCCCAGTTCACTTTGTATTTTCTGTAACCCTTTTGAGTAGACTGGGTGAGCCTACTCTACTGTGAGCACCTCATTTGGTCCTTCGTTGCTCCAGTGCGCCAAATTTGCATTATTATTATTACAGTGTATTATATGTTACTGTAAAGCCTTAAATAGTAAAACCAATTAAACATACTGTCAAATTTTAAACATACCTATTACTATTAATACCAACGTAGTCCACTCTAAGAGTGACTATTTCCCCATACTAAACACCGTGACATTCAGAGTAAGGGGTGGGGGGAGGGAGTTTCTTCTCTGCCGCTAAAAAGAATGCGCAGTAACCAACCTCTCTTTTCCTTTATAGCTACTCATGAGACAGCAGTTGATCCTTTCTCCAATCAGATGAAGAGAGATCTTCCCGAGGACCAGACTGTGCCAAGTACATCTGTCACCAGGTAAGACTATCGCCAGAGATAATATTTTCCAATACATTTAATTATTTGTCCTGATATCATGTTACCCCTTAATTGCATATGCAATAAGGTTTGGTCATTCTCGTTCTAGGGTTAACCGGCTGGCCCACATGCCCTGCCACGATCAGCAGCAGGGGCCCGGCTGATACTGACCCCTGCTGTATCTGCTAGCGTAGGTGAAAACACAGATGCCGGCGGAATAACTCCCTGTATGCCGCGGTCATTCTGACCGTGGCATACAGGGTGTTTGCGGCAGCTTGTACATCCCCTTCAGGTCCCCGTGCTGCGGTGACAGAGACCCGATGGTTGCTATGGCAGCCCACAGGCATTGGGACTGCCAGCTTCGGAAGCCCAAAAGATCCAGCCCCAGGGCTGGGTATCCTAGACGACTATTAACGTTTTACAGTGTAAGACACTGACAGTTCAATACAAATGTTTTTTTTTTAAATAGGGATCTGTATTGCTGTATTGAAACAGGGATCAGACCCTGAAATGTTGAAGTCCCATAGCGGGACAAAAAATAAAGTGAAAAAAATGTTAAAAATAAAGAATTTTGAAAAATTTGAAAATAAAAAAAAGTATTCAGAAAAGTAGACATATTAGGTATCGCCGCATCCGTATCAACCAGCTCTATAAAAATATTACATGACCTAACCCCTCAGGTGAACACCGTCAAAAAAAATAAAAACTGTCCTAAAAAAACATTTTTTGTCACCTTACATCACTAAAAGTGCAACACGAAGCGATCAAAAAGGCATATGCCACCCAAAATAGTACCAATCTAACGGTCACCTCATCCTGCAAAAAATGAGCCCCTACCTAAGACAATCCCCCAAAAAATAAAAAAACATGATTTTTTTTTGTTTCAAAAATGCTTTTATTGTGTTGTGATTGAAGTTGACATATTAGGTATCTCCGCATCCGTAACAACCTTCTCTATAAAAATACCACATGACCTAACCCCTCAGGTTAACCCGTAAAAATAAAAAAATAAAAATTGTGTCAAAAAAGCCATTTTTTGTAACCTTACATCACAAAAAGTGGAATAGCAAGCGATCAAAATGTCATATGCACCCTAAAATAGTACCAATCAAACCGTCATCTCATACTGAAAAAAAATTAGCCCCTACATAAGACAGGCCCAAAAAATAATAAAAACTATGGCTTTCAGAATATGGAGACAGTAAAAAAATAATTTGTTTCAAAAATTATTTATTATGTAAAACTGAAACAAACAACCATATTTGGTATTTTCGCATCTGTAACAACCTGCTCTATAAGGGTACTTTCACACTAGCGTTTTTCTTTTCCAGTGTTGAGTTCCGTCACAGGAAAACCCTCTACTTATCACAGTGCACCAGCAAGGCAATGTACAATCTGACGAACCTAATACATAGCAAGAACCTGAACTTCCTTCAGATCAGGAGTTACATCCTAAAAGCCACATAAAACAAAAACGTTTAGTAAAACCAACCTGGAAAGTTCAACAGAACTTTGAGGCTGACAAAAAGAACTGCTGTGTAACATCAGCCACTTATGGTCTGCAGGTACTTTCACACTAGCATTTTTCTTTTCCGGTATTGAGTTCTGTCACAGGGGCTCAATACCGGGAAAAAAAAAAAAACAGTTTTATCCTAATGCATTATGAATGGAGAGCAATCTGTTCAGTATGCTTTAGGATGTCTTCAGTTCAGTCACTCTCAAGTATTTTGGCCAGAGAAAATACCGCAGCATGCTGCAGTTTTCTCTCCGGACAAAAATCCTGAACACTTCCCGGATCCGGCATTAATCTGCATTGAAATGTATTCGTGCCGGATCCGGCATTAAGTGTTCCGGCAAAACGGATCTGGATTTTGCGCAGACCTTTAATAATTAAAAAAATTAAAATAACGGATCAGTTTTTCCGGATGACACCGGAGAGACGGATCCGGTATTTCAATGCATTTGTTAGACGGATCCGCCTGACAAATGCCATCCGTTTGCGTCCGGATTGCCGGATCCGGCAGGCAGTTCCGGCGACGGAACTGCCTGCCGGGATCCTCTGCCGCAAGTGTGAAAGTACCCTAAAAATACCACATGAACTAACCCCTCAGGTGAACACTGTAAAAAAATAAAAACAGTGTAAAAAAAAGCCATATTTTGTTACCTTACATCATAAAAAGTGTACTAGCAATTGATCAAAAAGTCATACGCACCCCAAAATAGTCTCAATCAAACAGTCATCTCATCCCGCAAAAATGATACCCTACCTAAGACAATCGCTCAAAAAATGCAAAAAACAATGGCTCTCAGACTATGGACAACTTTTATGCTTTGTTCTATGCTTACTGATTTTATACCTCTGTGAGTATAATAAAACCTATTTCTATACAGAAGATTGGTGGACCTTCACTATGTGCCTTAACCTTTATATCCACAGAAGGGTTGTTTTGTGATAAAGACCATCCTCTGGTGGAATCTCGATGTTTGGCAGCACTAGAAAACTGACATATCCTTACTAACACTCAGGGAATATAGCCAAAGTGAGGCAGCGCGACTCCTTCGTTGAATTGACTGTTTTAATGTGAATTGAGCCCTCACTGTGTATTCCGCCACTTTATATTCCTGCCCACCCACTGAGAGGCCTGTAATATTAGGGTTTGACCGGACTGTTCGAAGTAGAGGTTTCAGTGAAAGCACGAAAATTAAGGGGGAGAGAGGGCAACCCTGTCGGGTCCCGTTTCGTATTTCAAAGTTGGACAATAGGACCCCATTCACTTTCGTCTCAGCAGAGGGGGAGGTATAAAGAGAACAGATCCAGGCCTTCATAGAGCCAGCTATGCATACATGGTTTAAGACCTCAAATAACCACTGCCAACCCACCCTATCAAACGCCTTTTCAGCATCTGTCGATAAAAGGCAGAAAGAGGCGCGTTGTAATTTAGCATGGTGAATCAGGTTCAGCACTTTCATAGTGTTATCCCTAGCTTCTCTAGATGGGATAAAGCCGACACAGTGAATCAGGTTTGACAGGAAAGGGACTAGGCTTATCGTCAAGAACTTTGCAAACAACTTGAGGTCTACATTAAACAATGAGATAGGGCGATAACTTGCGCAGGCTGCTGGATCTTCTCCCTCTTTATGTATGACTGTAGTATGTGTGTGAGTCATATCTCCAGGTAGAGGAGTCCCTGTTGCTATTACACTCAGTGCCTTAGTGACCGGGGCCTGTAGAAGAGGTAAGTATTTCTTATAAAAAGATGCCGGTAGTCCGTCCGGACCAGGGGCTTTACTGGGTTGCATAGTTTTTAAGGCTTCTGTTAATTCCTCTTCCGAGATGGGCCTGTCTAATTCCGCAAGAGCATCTCATGGGATTTTCAGGAGACCTGAGTCAGATAGGTATTTGCTCATGGTCTGGAACTAGGAAATATAGCCCCGGTCCCCCGATCGTCTGACCAGCCAATTTTAAAGCTTGTAGTGTCCGGTTGACCATTAAATAGATAAGTTAGAGAGGTTCAGGGTCCGGGAGCTCAGTGCTGTGCGTCTTCACAGCTGCATGCTCAGGCCCCACCTCCTCTTTTTGACTCTTTGAAAATATAAAAGATGAAAAAAAAAGTTTTTCCTTAAAATACAAAGGGAATGTTTCATCTTAAATTTTTTGACATCTTCAACTTGCATAACTATAACTAGTGTTATTTTGCATTCCACTGTATGCCATTGGGGTGCTGAAAAAAAGGCTGGCTGGCTATTCATACAGAATACAGTCAGGTCCATAAGTATTGGGACAGCGACACAATTCTAACATTTTTGGCTCTATACACCACCACAATGGATTTGAAATAAAACAAACAAGATATCCTTTAACTGCAGACTGTCAGCTTTAATTTGAGGGCATTTACGTCCAAATCAGGTTAACGGTGTAGGAATTACAACAGTTTGCATATGTGCCTCCCACTTATTAAGGAACCAAAAGTAATGGGACAATTGGCTCCTCAGCTGTTCCATGGCCAGGTGTGTGTTATTCTCTCATTATCCCAATTGCAATGAGCAGATAAAAGGTCCATTTCAAGTGTGCTATTTGCATTTGGAATCTGTTGCTGTCAACTCTCAAGATGAGATCCAAAATGCTGTCGCTATCAGTGAAGCAAGCTATCATTAGGCTGAAAAAACAAAACAAACCCATCAGATAGATAGAAAAAACATTAGGTGTGGCCAAAACAACAGTTTGGAACATTCTTAAAAAGAAGGAACGCATCTGTGAGCTCAGCAACACCAAAAGACCTGGAAGACCACGGAAAACAACTGTGGTGGATGACCGAAGAATTCTTTCCCTGGTGAAGAAAACACCCTTCACAACAGTTGGCCAGATCAAGAACACTCTCCAGGAGGTAGGTGTATGTGTTTCAAAGTCAACAATGAAGAGAAGACTTTACCAGAGTGAATACAGAGGGTTCACCACAAGATGTAAACCATTGGTGAGCCTCAAAAACAAGAAGGCCAGATCAGATTTTGTCAAACGACATCTAAAAAAGCCTTCACAGTTCTGGAACAAAATCCTATGGATAGATGAGACCAAGATCAACTTGTACTAGAGTGATGGGAAGAGAAGAGTATGGAGAAGGAAAGGAACTGCTCATGATTCTAAGCCTACCACCTCATTAGTGAAGCATGGTGGTGGTAGTGTCATGGCGTGGGCAAGTATGGCTGCCAATGGAACTGGTTCTCTTGTATTTATTGATAATGTGACTGCTGACAAAAGCAGCAGGATGAATTCTAAAGTGTTTCGGGAAATATTATCAGCTCATATTCAGCCAAATGCTTCAGAACTCATTGGACGGCGCTGGATGGACAATGACCCAAAGCATACTGCAAAAGCAACCAAAGAGTTTTTTAAGGGAAATAAGTGGAATATTATGCAATGGCCAAGTCAATCACCTGACCTAAATCCGATGGAGCATGCATTTCACTTGCTAAAGACAAAACTGAAGGGAAAATGCCCCAAGCACAAGCAGGAACTGAAGACAGTTTCAGTAGAGGCCTGGCAGAGCATCACCAGGGATCAAACCCAGCATCTGGTGATGTCTATGCGTTCCAGACTTCAGGCTGTAATTGACTGCAAAGGATTTGCAACCAAGTATTAAAAAGTGAAAGATTGATTTATGATTATTATTCTGTCCCATTACTTTTGGTTCCTTAACAAGTCGGAGGCACATATGCAAACTGTTGTCATTCCTACACCGTTCACCTGATTTGGATGTAAATACCCTCAAATTAAAGTTGACAATCTGCAGTTAAAGCACATCTTGTTCATTTCATTTCAAATCCATTGTGGCGGTGTATAGAGCCAAAAATGTTAGAATTGTGTTGATGTCCCAATATTTATGGCCCTGACTGTATGAGTTACCTGCAGGAGTTTGTAATGTAGACCTTGCCAGCATGTTGTATGAAACAACTAAGTCAGTGACCAGTCCCTTACTCACTATGCTAAGCTATATCTGATAAAATCTACGCAATTATCTCTCCATATTTTCGCTCTATAGCGCCCCTAGTAACTAACTGGCTTGTGTCTGCCATTGTTTTCTGTCAGACAAAGCCATAACACAGCTTGTTCTAAGCTGAAGAACCTGACTGAATACTGCCCTCTGATTGGCTGATCAGGCTGTCTGTCACGACCATGGTCATGGTCGTGACTCCTGTAACCGCTGGTTGTCAATCACGGTGAGGGCTGAAGTATGTTGCCTCACCTGTGGTTGCCGCTGGCAACATTGTTTATGTGGCAGCATAGCAGCCTGAGCTGTTGCGAGGCAGCTTGCTATGTTGTGCATGCGGTTGCACCTGGCAACCTGTCTATTTAGCTGTGCCTTGTTTCTGTTTCTGTGCACGAGTTTTATTTATGGGTGCATGTCCCCTTTTAGTGGCTTTCTTCCCTTCCCTGGTGTTGGAAGGGTTAACAACTTCCTGGAGTGTGTGCTTGCTGGATGCTACAACTGATGCTTCTACAGATAAGTCTGTTCATTTATTTGTGTTTTCCTGTTTGCTTGATCCTAGGTGACCCTGACTCCCTCCATATTAAGTGTAGGGAGCCGGTGGTTCTGTCCCCTCACTATTATAGGGTGTTCAGGTGTCATACAGTCGAGGAACGAGGGTATGCAAATTTCTACCATAGAGATTTTTGCATAGGCTGAGCAGTAAGGGAGAGAGCTAGGGCTGTTACAGGGCTTACCCTTATGTTCCTTAGTTTTGGATCAAATCAGTTGGATCCTCATTTGTGTCTTCTAGTTTTCTGTAACACCTTCCGTGACACTGTCAGAGCAAGCCCTTCCTCCTAAGGTCATGTGATCCTCCATCTTTCTTCCTGTTGTATTCCCTTGCCAAATTCCATAGTGAAATTGAATTAAGTGCTGTTTTAGCTTTATTCATCTCAAGCGAATCACCAAAGTTCTAATTTATTTTGTGTACAAATCTTTGTAAAAGTTATAATGAATCTGATTTGTTTAGAATTGATTCGCTCATCTCTACTGCCGCCATATTTAAGTCATAATTTGTGACTTTTTGAGCTTCTCTCGCTTTTCTAAAGTGGTGAACTGAGCCTACTGCAGCCTCAGATTTACTATAACTTATGCCAGAAACTGCCTTAAAGAGGACCTTTCACCGATCCTGACATTGTGAACTAAGTATACAGACATGGAGAGAGGCGCCCGGGGATCTCACTGCACCTTCTATTATCCCTGGGCGCCGCTCCGTTCTCCCGCTATTCCCTCCGGTATCTCCGGTCACTAATTTATGGTAGGCGGAGATTTCGGTCACTAAGTTATGGTAGGCGGAGTCTGCCCTTGTTCTGCTGTAGTGCTGGCCAAGCGCATCGCAGAGCTCACAGCCTGGGAGAAAATAACCTCCCAGGCTGTGAGCTCTGCGCTGCGATTGGCCAGCGCTACAGCAGAACAAGGGCAGACTCCGCCTACCATAACTTAGTGACCGAAGATACCGGAGGGCATAGCGGGAGAACGGAGCAGCGCCCAGGGATAATAGTAAGTGCAGTGAGATCCCCGGGCGCCGCTCTCCATGTCTGTATACTTAGTTCACATGTCAGGATCGATGAAAGGTCCTCTTTAAGTTAGGACCGCTTCACACGAGCGGATGCCGTGCGTGGCATCTGCTCCATGAAAGAGTGCCAAGACCCGCTGCAGACTGCAGAGGCACGGAGCAGTAACATGACTGTTAATGCTCCGTGCCTCTCTGTGATCTCTTTACTACGAAATCACAGTGACAACTGTGATTTCGTAGTAAAGAGATCACAGAGAGGCACGGAGCATTAACAGTCATGTTACTGCTCCGTGCCTCTGCAGTCTGCAGCGGGTCTTGGCACTCTTTCACGGAGCGGATGCCACGCACGGCATCCGCTCGTGTGAAACGGCCCTTATAGTGTAGATTTGAGTTTCTGGCACACAGAGTGTAGGTGGGTCCTAATTTATTAGGATACATGTGTCTCAATCCAGCGCAGAGGGACCAAGACTAGTGTTGAAAGAACTTGTGTTTTCAAGTTTGGCATATAAGGTTCAGGTTATCTAAGAATTCCGTTATGGATTCCGCTACCACAGACCATATGGTCCATGGTAGTGGAATCCATAACAGAATTCTTAGATAACCGAATCTTGTATGCCGAACTTGACTATGGGAAGTCATAAATCTCCCCCATAGTAATATCCAGCATGGTGATCTTATAGAGAAGCAGTTCAACTGGCCTAGTCACCTTTCATTCTTCTCTACGTCTAAATCCATAGAACTATATAGCTTTATCTCTCCAGACTTGGGTGCACAGCCTTTTTTGGTCTGAGGGACGCATTGTCACATTGTTCTATTTTAAAGCGCTGCAAAAAATATTAATAAATTGTCGATCAATTTGCATCAGCCTATTATACTGGCCAGTGCAAAGTGAATGGGGAGGACTGATTGCTACCACAGTCATTCCGCCTTCATTCAGTTCTATTGATTATCTCTTTAATGGTAAATTATTTAATGACAAGGCCTTAAAGGGTTATACCCATCTCATACATTAATGGGATATCACTAGGATATGCCATAATTGTAAGATAGGTGCAGGTCCCAGCTCTGGGAACTGCTCCTATCTGCAGATCGGAGCCCCAGAATTGAAGCCCCACTGTGTGCTCATTTACTGCTTTGCGACTGCCGAAAATAGCCGAGCACACTGCACATGTGTGCATGCGTGACCATTTTCGGAGAAGTGAATGGAGGGTGGCAGCACTTCCGCAGTGTGCTGTTCTTCACTTCAGGTAAGAGCAGGTCCTAGAGGTGAAAACCACTTTTATTTGACAGGAATAGGAATACTGCTTTAATGATCAGACACTTTTTGGTGATTTAGCACACGTGGTTTTTTAATGGTTATAACTTTTTTATTTGTTGGACTGTAAAAATAATTTGTGACTTTTTTTGTGTGACACATAGGGCTTTTTAATGGATGAATTTCCAGCACAGTCAATTACTAGTAAAAATCCACCTTTATTCGTAGTGATATAAAAACAATATAGGTACAGAGCCCCTGTTTCTAACAGCAGAGATTTGGTGGCTCTGGAGCCAGGTGCACCGTCGAGCGGGCGCCATGTTTAAAACCATTCCTGCTGTACATGTACTGCACTGGGATGGAAGGTATTAAAGAGTGGGTTGTACTATACTGTTTAGGTTATGAGTTAGACCTTGTGTCAAAACGCGCAAACCAGTGAAGTGGCTCTGTACCTATATTGTTTTTATATCACTCTTGGAAGAGCTGTTCCTGTTCGTGCATCCCTCTCTGAAGGAAGAGAGGGTCATCCACTGGAACCTGGGAGCCATGCCGTAGGTCCAGGGTGGGTAGAAGACGGCTAGATCCCAACCAAGCTGCGGTGGTTCGTGGGGTCGTCAGTGCTTACTGTGTCAAGTGGAGTGTTTGGAGTCCTCGGGAAGCACTAGGAGCATCTATCGACAGAGGTACCCAGTCGGGGTGCCAGGAGATCCGTTACAGGCGGTTATAATATATTTTTTTTATCACTTCACTTACCAAAAAATGTAATAAAATGTGTTCAAAAAGTCCCACAAACACACACACAGTGGTATAAAAACTACAGATTATCCTGCAACAAAATGTGGTATTCTTGTAAGTGTACTGACCCAGAAATTGAAGGGCACAGGTCACTTTTTAATGGCAACAGGAAGGCGGGGTGTGAAAAACGAAAACGCAAAAACTGAAAATCGCAGGACCTGAAGAGGTTAATGAATGATAGTAACATCTTTCAGTCTCAAATTATCTAGTATGGCAGATTTATAGACAATTTGGTTTTGGATTGGAATTCCACTGACAGGAAATTTATCCAGTTGGTACATTATATAAGAATGATTTCAATCTGTATTTCATTCATACATTGCTGATAAAAATAAACCCTTCTTGGACATTCAGTTACCCAATAGGGAGAAACGAGTCACAACTGTTTGTAGAAAGGATCTAGGGATAACACTGTACTTTTAGCATCTTCATGTCATCACAGTATTCCATATGGAGAGGGTATAAGACTACATCAAAATTGTTCTGATGACTCAGTTTTCAGGGAACATTGCAAGAATTTCTATTTGAAATTGAAATCAAGGGATTATTCAGAACATCTGAGATCCTATGGAGAGAACAGAAGCAAGTAATCCGGAAGACCTTATAAGACACAAGCGGCTGGCAGTGAGTAATAAAAGAAAATTTGATGACATTGGTCACTATATACAGCTGCCAATTCAGACAAGGTAGGAATATAGGGGGACATTTACTAAGACCAGCGATTTGGACGCTGGTCTTAGTCTCTGTCCGCTGCAGCTTGATACGCCTCAATTATGTAGAGGCATCGGCCTCTACATAACTTAGGCCCATGATCCGGCTGCCTTTCAACAAGATTAAATCTACGCTAGCTTTCTTGCTGGTGTACATCTAAGTAATTTTCTACAGCAAAAACAGGTGTAGAAAATTATGAACGAGACAGGTCTGCCGATCCGCCCACTTCCTCACCATGCCACCTTTTCTCTTTACGTGAGAAAAGAGGCGTAAGTGGCGTACACCAGTGGCATAGCTCCCATAGAGGCAGCTATTTCAGGGCCCATGGGGAAGGGGGGCCCCGCAGTGGAGGATTTGGCCTGCCCCCTAATTACCCTCAATACTGACCTCCATCCATCTTCAGTCTAAAATTCCTATCGTCAGTGGAGAAAGCTTAAGGACTTTTGATGATGTCATCACAGGTCCTGTACATCTAGCAAGGGAACTGCACAGAGAACAGAGAATAATGTAGTTCCCAGGTTAGAACAGCGCATCTGCCAGGACCTGTGATGACATCACCTTAAGGGTCCATTCACACGTCCTGTTTTTTTTCATCCTGAAAAACGGTCCGTTTTTTGCGGATCCGTTGTTCCTGAAAATGTTTCCGTATGTCATCCGTTTTTTGCGGATCCGCAAAAAACGGGAACATGTATACATTTCAATAATCAAATAAAGTTGTTTGGATTTCTTTGAAAAAAAATTGAAAAAAAAAAAAAAAAAAAAATTTGTTATGTGTTTCCAGGAACGGAATCCGCAAAAAACGGATGACATACGGAATGACATCCGAATGTCATCCGTTTTTTGCGGATCCATTGACTTTGTATTGTACCAGGATCCGATTTTTCAGGACAAGAATAGGACATGTTTTATATTTAAACGGACATGCGGAACGGAACAACGGAAACGGACAGCACACATTGTGTTGTCCGATTTTTTCCAGGACCCATTGAAAATGAATGGGTCCAGATCTGGTCCTGATCTGTTCCTGAAAAAACGGAACTGATCAGGAAAGAAAAAACGGACGTGTGAATGGACCCTTAGCATCACAGGTCCTGCATGATCTAGAAATTGAACTGCACCAAGAATGTTGTAGTTCCCAGGTTTGAAAGGTGTATTTGCCAGGACCTGTGATGACATCATAGGTCCTTCAACCCCTAACAGCAAGGATTAGAAGTGCACAATGTGCTCTGCATTGATCCGTAGAGACTAGAATGGAGTGGTAAGAAGAGGTCTTCCACTTTTCATTTGCCCCTCAATCCATGTCCTGTTTTTACTCATTGCTCACTCATATATAATACTGCAGACAGTTACAATGACCACTACCTCATTTACCTCACACACAGTGACCATAAGGTATAACCAACCTCATATTTCTGTACATACTGCATACATACAGACATACCTTGTATGTCTCCTATCCATAAAAGTCTCTCTCTAATATATATATACAGGGGTGGGATTCAAATTTTTAACAACAGGTTCCCTACTCAGCGGTGGATACGCAGCGCGTCACGAGTCATGACACATATTTACATACACCATATATATGCAACACAGTCACGACATATTTACATACACCATATATACACTACACACAAATACACTATATATACACTACACACATACCACTCAACTTTTAAAAAGCCTTAGGCCCCCTCTTTGTTATTACTGTAATGGCCCCCTCTTTATTATTATTATAATGGCCCACTCTTTATTTTTAATGTAATGGCCCCCACTTTATTATTAATATAATGACCCCCTCTTTTTTATTAATATAATGGCCCCCTCTTTATTGATAATATAATGGCCCCCTCTTTATTATTAATATAATGGCCCCCTCTTTATTATTAATATAATGGCCCCCTCTTTATTATTACTGTAACGGCCCCTTCTTTGTTATTACTGTAACGGCCCCTTCTTTGTTATTACTGTAACGGCCCCCTCTTTGTTATTACTGTAACGGCCCCCTCTTTATTATTATTATAATGGCCCACTCTTTATTTTTAATGTAATGGCCCCCACTTTATTATTAATATAATGGCCCCCACTTTATTATTAATATAATGGCCCCCTCTTTATTATTAATATAATGGCCCCCACTTTATTATTAATATAATGGCCCCCTCTTTATTATTATTATAATGGCCCACTCTTTATTTTTAATGTAATGGCCCCCACTTTATTATTAATATAATGACCACCTCTTTTTTATTAATATAATGGCCCCCTCTTTATTATTAATATAATGGCCCCCACTTTAATAACAAAGAGGGGGCCATTACATTAATAATAAAGAGGGAGCCATTACATTAATAATAAAGAGGGAGCCATTACATTAATAACAAAGAGGGGGCCATTACATTAATAATAAAGAGGGGGCCATTATATTAATAATAAAGAGGGGGCCATTACATAGTGGAGTACCGCTTAAAAAAGCTGCTCTTACTCTGTGGGCAAAATAGATGTGTTTCCCTGTGTGTGGCCACCTTAAATATTGTCATCAACCCCATCCATAACTCTTGTTTGGCTAAAAGAATCTAAACATTGGGTCAGGATGAGGGGAAGGTGGAGTAGGCACCTGCTTAGGAGAAATAATTATTACTTACCTCTCTCTCCTTCACAGCTTGTGGCATCCTGGTACAGGCGGTCACCAATGCCTCGCTCACTGTGCCTTCCCGCGCCGCGTCATCGCGTCATCTCGCGAGATCCGCCGCAGGAGGTCACAGTGAGGTACGTGACTAAGTCCTGCGTCGCACCTCAACTGAAGCCGCTCCCCCGGCCCCTCCTCACTTCGCCTGCCCAGCTGCCCTGCACAGTGCGCGTCACACAGGGCCTCTCCTCTCGGCTTCCGCTCCGCCCCCACCCCTATAGCTACGCCACTGGTGCAGGCGCAGCTGCAGGACCGGGTCGGGATCCCTGCTTCTCACCGGTCCTGCGAACCGCCTGTAATTTTAACAAACGGTTCGGCAGAACCGGAGAGAACCGGCTGGATCCCATGCCTGTATATATATATATATATATATATATATATACACACACTGTATATATACACACACACACACACAGTATCTCAAAAGTGAGTACACCCCTCACATTTTTGTAAATATGTTATTATATCTTTTCATGGGACAACACTGAAGATATGACACTTTCATACAATGTAAAGTAGTCCCACAAAAAAATAGGCCCTCATATGGCTATGTGAATCGAAAAATAAAAAAGTTATGGCTGTAGGAAAGAAAAATAAAAGATGTAATAAAATAATAGGCCCAGAGGTTAAAACAGGAAAAAATTTCATTTCCTGCACTACAGGTAACTGTTCTACATTGTAAGACTCTAACATCATATACAGTATTAGTACAACCTATTTAACCATCTATAAGATGGAAACAATGTGTTACTACATTAATGATACCAAAAACCCATAAATGGGACACACAGTACATATAATCGCTTTATTAGACAATAAAAAAATTACAAACAATTAGAACGGTACATTAGTTAAAATTGTAGCAGCAATGCAAGTAAGCAGTACGACAAGCGACTCAGAGAAAGAGATCCCTACAACCTAAAAAAATGCTTACTTCAATAGTCAGTGAAGAGGCACTAGTAGTTGTAGTATCCCAGGGTTATTCAAAAATCAACCTGAATATCCTAATATTACATATCACTATAGGGCTAATACATAGGCCCCAACTGTGGAAAACCGGTGAATGAATAAACAGAGGATGTAGTATTATAATGAGAAAATACCTTGGTAGACAGCCAATAGAGGGATCCGATCTCTGGACAGCAGGGAGCACACCCCGATGCACGTTTCGCTACCGCTTTTTCTAGGGGCCTCTATATCTATCATGTTATAAATCGGATTTTATATGGATGTATTGTTTGTTGCTTTATATATTCAGATCCAATAATATCGCTACTGTGCCCCTCGTCCTGTATCTGGACTAGTGATTGTTTCACTCTAATATAGATACCTGATCGCACCCGTGTATTAAGCAGGCTGAGATAAAGATTTTCATGTACTGGGTGCGCTATGTTGCGCTAGGATCGGACCTGTGCATCATTCGTGACGTCATATTGTCATATTTGGCATATACGCCCAGGATAAGGCGAACACAGTAGCGTATATCTATTGGTTCCTGCACAGGTGTCTCCCCTCATTTGAATTAATGTTTGAGGTATATATGATGGTGGGGTGATGTGGTCAGACATCCCTTGAAAAAGCGGTAGTGAAACATGCATCGGGGTGTGCTCCCTGGAGTATGTCAAAAAATTTGGGGTAAGAAAAGTGGTGAAATAATGGCAAATCCAGGTGTTATGAAGCGTCCCAGGTTGCTGAGTTTAGGGCTCCGTAGCCTCAGAGTGGTCAGAGTGCCCATGCTGACTACTGCATTTACAGGTCAACATACAAACTGGACCATGGAGCAAAAGAAGTAGGTGGCCTGGTCTCATGAATCATATTTTCTTTTCCATCATATTGACAACCAGATGCATCACTTACCTGCGTAAGAGATACCAGTATGCACTATAGGAAGAAGGCAAGCCAGCTGATCTTCTTCTGGGAAACCTGAAGTCCTGCCATTCTTGTGGATGTTGCTTTGATATGCACAGCCAACCTAAACATTGCACAGATCAATCATACCCTTTCATGGCAACAGTATTCCAGAGTAGCAGTGGAATTTTAAGCAGAGTAATGCTTAATGCTACACAGCAAAGATTTCAATCCTTTTTAATTTTACTCACCGCTTCTACAGTTCTTAGATTCTTTGCTCTTTGTGGGTGGGCAGTAGTTTGTCACATGTGACAAACAAGCACCTGCATCTCCCAGGAGTGCATTGTAGTCAGCTCTTGGGGCATACCAATTTCTTCCTCTCCTGCATAGAAAATGGTCAATCACACATACCACCCCTGCCTGAAATGCCTTAGGCCTTGTTCAACACATTTCCGTGTCTGACATCTGTTATAAAAATCCGTCTGCATGTCGTCTGTGAAGATGTCCGTAAAGGATCTGTGCTTGATCCGTATGTCCGTTTTTTGTCCTCTGTGTGTCATACATACTCCACAGACACTGCTCAGCTGAAAATTAAAGCTAAGCATCTGCTATCAGCGGTCAGTGAAAAACAGACCAAACATGAATGCCATGTGTGTCGTGTCCGTGATTTTCATGGACCCATAGACTTCAATGGGCGCGTTTGGTCTGGATCATGGACCAAAGTGGTACATGTCTCTGTGATTCTTTTACTGACCCACGGTCATTAAGAAACTACTGATGTATGAACAAGCATATTAAAGTTGGTGGGTGTTCTGCATGCAGAAAATGTGAAATGTGAACGAGGCCTCAGTGGCGTAGCGTGGAGGGGGGCGTTGCCCCGGGCGCACAATTTCAGCCAGATAGGCAAAGTGAGACGATCGCCCCAGACCCCAGGCATGGCCCTGGTGACAAGTGGGGGGTAGTGGCAGGGCACAGGGAGATGAGCACTTCCTCAGGACAGTAATACAGATGGATGTGCTGCGGCGGGACAGGGGAGGGAGAGGCGTCTCCCTTTCCCGTTCCTTTGATAGACTGCATTCACTAGGCCTGCAGCCTATCAGAGGCTGGTGCAGGCAGTGCAATGACAACATCGTGCCGTCTGAGCCGTACAGCGCAGGACACTGGCTGGAAGAGACCTGCATCGCATCACTGCCAGCCTGATGGAGGTAAGTATAAGTGTTTATTTTTTTTATATAGTACAATACTTGTTACTGGCACATGATTGGAGGGGCACTGGTTATTGGCACATGATTGGGGGACACTTCTTACTGGCACATCATGGGGGGCACGAAGAAGGGGTATTTTATACTTGCAAACTATTGGGGACACTGAAGACATCTACTGGGGCACTATATATGGAGCATTTTATATTGGTACATTATGGGGGGCACTAGGAGGAAGGGGGGAGAAGAGCACTATGGGGGAATTTACTGGGGACACTATATAGGGGTATTTTATATTGGCACATTATGGGGGCACGATGGGGACATTAGCTCAACTGGGGGCATTTTTTGTAACGTTACATTATAAGGAGACTTATTACTACTTGGGGTCTGTATGGGCACTATGAGACCATTATTACTTCTGGGAGCACTATTACTGTGTGGACACCTTGGCACAGTACCAGCTTACCACAATTATTTTTGGGGGATGTTATGTTTACACTATTAGTGTCAGGGGCACTATTCGCTGGGCACAGTTATTTTAGGGCACTGTATGTCAATAATTATTGAAGGGGTCTGTCACCGCCAGTTTTGTGAGAAGGTCTGGCAGACGTTCTTCTTTACCTCTTGCATGACGTTCTTTGTTTTGATTTTACTTTGTCATCTCCTTTCCTTCTCCCAGGTGTCACCTATTTAGACTAATTGTCTCCCTTTATATTCCCTCCCATACTGCCTCACTTTGCGGTTTATACCTCTTCCTGGATGAGGTGTTCACTGCTGGAGGCTGCTGCTGCTGTTTCCTCAGATAAGTCTTTTTCCTTTATTTGTGTTTCCATGCTGGCTTGATTCTAGGTGACCCTGACTCCGTCCGTATTAAGTGCAGGGAGCCGGTGGTCGTTTCCCCTCACTATTATAGGGTTTTCAGGTGTCACACAGTATTAGGTACGTGGGCATGCAATCGTCTACCATAGAGACCCTTGCATGGGCATAGCAGTCAGGGAGAGCTCTAGGGGTTTTATAGGGCTCACCTATATGCTCCTTAGTTTGGGATCAAGCCAGTCGGATGTTTATTTATAAGTTCCAGCTTTCTGCAACATCATCTGTGACAGGGGCATTATTTGTGTGGTACTAGTATTATCAGGTGGTTTATCTGTTTCTGCAGTATAATATTGGGGAGCACAGCGGCACAGTATTGGGGGTGGTAGGATAATTTGTCCAGAAGATGGGAGGATGATGGAAAAGTAGTAAACTAAGATTTCTTTTGTCAAACTGCAGAGACGAGAAATGGCTGAAAAGTGGTGGTCTGCTCTGAAGGTCTGAAAGGAAAAGATGAGGAAAGAGAACATCTACATCAAAGGAGTTGTCACTGGATGTAAGAGGCGCTTTATTACCCTGTATGTTCTGTAGTGATGGGAGGGTGGATATAGAATTAGGCCCACCCTGCCGCATCCTGGCCCCAGACTTAAGGTCACACTGTGCGTGTTCTGAATTCTGGGGGCTCACACCCATCCACTACATTATCTGTACTCAGGGAGTTATCACTGTGTTATCTGTGGTTATACATATGACTGCAAGTGATATCTACTACATTATCTGTAAAAAGGGGGTGTGGCCCCATTTGGCGGGGGCACAATACTTGGCTTGCCACTGCAAAGCCTTATTCGCGGCATAGTAATACTTTTTTTGGGAATAACACCTTTAGGCCACTATATTGGTCTACATATTTTAACATCTCCAGTAGAGATGAGCAAAGTTCTCTAAAATTCGATTTGGCTGCTTCACCGAATTTTACAAGAAAATTTAACTTTGTGACAAATTACTTCTTCGCAAAGTGCATTTCTTTGTAAATAGCAGGTTCAGTGACAGTGAACAAAAGTATTTTTGTGTTTGCTAATAAAAAAATTAAAATGAATTTAAATTAAATTATACTTACCTCATCCATTTGATCCCGAAGAGGCCGGCGCGGCCATCTTGCTTGAAGTTTCAGCGTGAAATCTCACATGGTACGTGGTGATGTCGTACGTCACCGCACACGAGGTTTCACACAGGATCTTCACGCTCAAATGGATGATGTAAGTATTTTTTTTTTTTTTTTTACTTTTACTGCCATTTCAGGGAAAATAGTTTTGTTACCATGAAGTTAGAGGAGATTCGGCTTTGCGGTGAATCACATTTTTCCTGAAATTCGGATTGAAGTCCACTTGTTGAACTTCAATTCGCTCAACACTAATCTCCAGTATAAATATACTGTATATCAGCAGATTGTCAACCAGACTATACTATTTGCTTCTTTCTCATTTCTTTAAGTGTTTTAGAAACATTTGCTAAATTAAAAAGACAGCTTCACATGCTAAAAATAAGTCACACAACGTGTGTTTAGTAGGCAGAAGTGCTAGATGGAGGAGGGTAATACATTTCTGAATCATTTTCTCCAGTAGATAAGGATGTCCAGTAAAACATAAGCATGTTTATAGTACCAGAATATGACATTTTCCTAAAAAGAAACTGTATTTTCATAAAATATTTTCTTAAAAAGGTCTACCATAACAAATTAAGTCTGCACTATATGACTGAGAGGCATACTTTCTATGGTGTGGTGTACACCTTGTCTGAATCCAAATCTTCAAATAGATCACATTTTACAAATATTGTAATGATCCACCAACTCACCCCTCTGGTGTTCCGTGTTCTCCTGGCCTCCTCACGTACATTTACTGGCTCCCAGCCTTAAAGGTATGGCCACGTGGAATGGATACTCTGGGGATTTTCTGCAGATTTGCATGTGGCAAATCTCTAGCATTTTACGGCAGCAGCAAAGTGGATGAAATTTTAAGAAATCTCATCTGCACGCTGAGAAAAAAGTCTGCAACGTAAATTGATTTGTAGTGCTGATTTTAAATACACAGCATGTCTAACTCCACTGCAGAAAAGACATCCTGTTTAGTTGTACCCTAAAAAGTCAGTGCATACTAATTGTCCCTGACTGCAACCAAAACCAGGTGTCCCAGGCTTTATAGGGCTTCTTCACACATCTTGTTGGTCCCATTCACATGTCAGTGTTCAGTCAGTGATTTCCATCGGTGATTTTGAGCCAAAACACAGAACAGGTGCAGATCTTTCCCTTACATTTTATGTCTGTGGAGGCTCTAATCCTGGTTTTGGCTCACAATCAACAATGGAAATCACTGACCAAATCACCGACGTGTGAATGAGGCTTCAGGCCTAGTCCACACGTCAGTGATTTCCATCAGTGATTTTTAAACCGAAACCAGGAATGGAGCCTCCATTGATAAGGTAGAATGGAAAGATCTGCACTGGTTCTGCGTTTTGGACGCACACCTTGTTTTGGCTGAAAATCACTGATGGAAATCACTGAACAAACACTGATGTGTGAACTAGGCCTTACTATTCATTTGGTTCCGTGCTAATGGTTTCTACTCAGCTTGTGTTACTGATCTTGTTCTCTTGTCTTATGCCTGCCCTACATTTATAACTGAACTCTGCCTTCCTTGACCCTAAGATTGCTGCCTACTGCTTCTGTACTGTGAGTTGGGAACTTCAGCTTGTCTGTATGTCAGCCATTGCTAACAGTAACTACTCCAGGGGTAGTAAACCGGGGATTTCTTGTGGGAAAGTGCATAACTCGTTGTCGGGTTTAGAAGAATGCACAATCCCTTAGACTCTGCTACCTGGTTTAGCCCTGAAGCAAAATAATTAGTGACCTAGTGAGTCCATGTCTCCAAGCATTCATTGTTAACGTTTGCTCAGGTCGTTTACCCAATGATGCCCCCTGATATATATTCAGATGACCACCAAGCTTGTTCAGCAGTATTCCCACCATGACCAGGCTTTCTAGGACCTCCAAAATATCACAGCACTTTTAGAATCCTTGTCTCCACCCTTTCCCACAGCACTTGCTCTTCTACCTATTCCACCTCAGCTCATTTCTTGCCTACCAGTTTCAAGCAGTCCCAGGCCTCGTCCACACTTCCATGTCAGTGTCACGTCTGTGAAAAAAAGCATCCGTGAAGGATCTGTGATGGGTCCGAGTGTCTGTTTTTCCCTCTGTGTGTCATTCATAATTCATGGAAGTTGCTCAGCTGAAAATTCATTTCAAGAGCATTTTCTATCTGGCTTCCTTGAAAAACGGATGCATCATGGATGCCATCTGTGTTGTGTCAGTGATTTTCACGGACCCATAGAGTTCAATGGGCTTGCTTGGTCACTGATCAAAGTAGTGCATGTCTCAGATTTTTTTTACTGATCCACAGTCAGTAAAAAAATACTGAAATGTGGACAGACATATTTACAGCAATGGGTACATGTGCTGTCCACAGAAAATGCAGACAGCACATGTCCCTAAAAAACAGAAGTGTGGATGAGGCCTCAGTTTGCATCTGCGTACCCCTCCACAATCATGGTAATCCCCAAGACCTGCTGGAGATTTTTTTTTAACCAGTGCACTGTTTATTTAGAAGTTCTGGCCTATCCTTGTTTTACAGATCGTGCAAAGATCACTCATATTATTTCTCTTTTGTCTGGTTGGTCCTCGCTGAGAACAAAATTACACAATTATGTATAATCTTCAACTGTTGTTTTAATAAGGCTTTTGAAAAACCCAGGCAAGTTTCTTCAGCTGTCTCAGCTATACTTTGTCTGTATCAAGGTACCTCCAGTGTGGGTCAATGCACCATATAATTTCATACTTTGGCGTTAGAATTGGATGGAACAATGAAGCTTTAGTGTCAACTTTCTGGGAGGTTATGACGGGCTGAATGAAAGATCAACTGGCAAATTTTGAGTTCCTCCCTGGATGAACATACAGTGGATTTAAAACGTCTACACACCCCTGTTAAAATGTCAGGTTTCTGTGCTGTAAAAAAAAGAGACAAAGATAAATTATTTCAGAACTTTTTCCACCTTTAATGTGACCTATAAACTGTACAACTCAATTGAAAAACAAACTGAATTTTTTAGGTGGAGGGAAGAAAAAAATACACACCCTCTTATAACTGGGGAAGTAGCTCTGTTCAGAATTAAGCAATCACATTCAAAATCATGCTAAATAGGAGTCAGCATACCCCTGCCATCATTTAAAGTGCCTCTGATTAACCCCAAATAAAGTTCAGCTGCTCTAGTTGGTCTTTCCTGAAATTTTCTTAGACGCATCTCACAGCAAAAGCCATGGTCCACAGAGAGCTTCCAAAGCATCAGAGGGAACTTTTTGTTAAAAGGTATCAGTCAGGAGAAGGGTACAAAAGAATTTCCAAGGCATTAGATATACCATGGAACACAGTGAAGACAGTCATCATCAAGTGGAGAAAATATGGCACAACAGTGACATAACAGTGACATTACCAAGAACTTCCCTCCAAAATTTATGAAAAGACAAGAAGAAAACTGGTCTGGGAGGCTACCAAGAGGCCTACAGCAACATTAAAGGAGCTTCAGGAATATCTGACAAGTACTGGCTGTGTGGTACATGTGACAACAAGCTCCCGTATTCTTCATATGTCTGGGCTATAGGGTAGAGTGGCAAGACGAAAGCCTTTTCTTACGAAAGAAAAACATCCAAGCCAGGCTACATTTTGCAAAAACACATCTGAAGTCTCCCAAAAGCATGTGGGGAAAGGTGTTATGGTCTGATGAAACCAAGGTTGAACTTTTTGGCCATAATTCCAAAAGATATGTTTGGCGTAAAAACAACACTGCACATCACCAAAAGAACACCATACCCACAGTGAAACATGGTGGTGGTAGCATCATGCTTTGGGGCTGTTTTTCTTCAGCTGGAACTGGGGCCTTAGTTAAGCCACAGGGAATTATGAACAGTTCCAAATACCAGTCAATATTGGCACAAAACCTTCAGGCTTCTGCTAGAAAGCTGAACATGAAAAGGAACTTCATCTTTCAGCATGACAACGACCCAAAGCATGCATTCAAATCAACAAAGGATTGGCTTCACCAGAAGAAGATTAAAGTTTTGGAATGGCCCAGCCAGAGCGCAGACCTGAATCCGATAGAAAATCTGTGGGGTGATCTGAAGAGGGCTGTGCACAGGAGATGCCCTCGCAATCTGACAGATTTGGAGTGATTTTGCAAAGAAGAGTGGGCAAATTTTGCCAAGTCAAAATGTGCCATGCTGATAGACTCATACCCAAAAAGCCTGTAATAAAAAAATCAAAAGGTGCTTCAACAAAGTATTAGTTTAAGGGTGTGCACACTTATGCAACCATAGTATTTTATTTTTCTACCTAAAAGATTTCAGTATGTTTTTCAATTGGGTTTATAGGTCACAAAAAAGGTGGAGAAAGATAGGATAGATAGATGGATAGGGGCGATTAGAGATAATACGGATGTAATAGTTCACCTGAAGGAATTAAAAAAGTTTTTGTGGATTACTTTCAGGAACTTTATAAGTCTAGGGTACAATATACAAAAAAAGATTTGGACCAATATTTAGATCAGATTGCCCTGAGAGAGATATCTAAGGCCCAAAAGGAATATTTGGAAAAATAAATATCTATTTTAGAAATAGAGGAGGTCTTGGGTACGGTGAAACCTGTAAAAACACCAGGGTGTGACGGACTCCCTTTCGAAATATATAAGACCTTTGCGCAGGTGTTAATACCAGAATTAAGAGCGACAATGTGTGAGGCCCAAAAAATTGGTGATTTACCAGACTCAATGAAAGAACCAATTATTACATTGATTCCAAAAAAGGGTAAAGAACAACTAGACCCCGGTTCATATAGACCAATATCTCTGTTAAACACGGATGTTAAAATTTGGGCAAAGGTTTTGGCAGGTAGGCTTGCTAAGGTGATTAAAGATATAATCCATGAAAATCAGACAGGTTTTATACCCGGAAGAATGATATACTCAAATATAAGAAGGTTGTACCTCAATATTGAAGCTAATAAAACGGAAATTGGTGAGAAAGCTATACTCTTACTGGATGCCCAAAAGGCATTTGATTGTATCGAGTGGGAGTATCTATGGGCAGTTTTGAAAAGGTTTGGCAGAAGGGAGGGATTTATAAGATGGATTTAACTTATATATTCTAATCCAAGGTCTAGGGTGATGGTGGATGAGAGCTTGTCCCTGCCTTTTGCCCTTTATTGGGGCACTAGACAGGGATGCCCTCTCTCCCCATTACTATTTGCTATTGCAATTGAGCCCTTGGAATGTATAATAAGAAATGATAGGGAGTTTAAAGGTTTTCAATACGTGGAAGGAGACGAAAAATTATTAATGTATGCTGATGATATTTTATTATGCACAACACTGGGGATGAGTTTAATAGAGTAATACAAACCGGATTCCAAAAAAGTTGGGACACTAAACAAATTGTGAATAAAAACTGAATGCAATGATGTGGAGATGGCAAATGTCAATATTTTATTTGTAATAGAACGTAGATGACAGATCAAACGTTTAATCCGAGTAAATGTATCATTTTAAAGGAAAAATACGTTGATTCAAAATTTCACGGTGTCAACAAATCCCCAAAAAGTTGGGACAAGTAGCAATAAGAGGCTGGAAAAAGTAAATTTGAGCATAACGAAGAGGTGGAAGACCAATTAACACTAATTAGGTCAATTGGCAACATGATTGGGTATAAAAAGAGCTTCTCAGAGTGGCAGTGTCTCTCAGAAGCCAAGATAGGTAGAGGATCACCAATTCCCACGATGTTGCGCAGAAAGATAGTGGAGCAATATCAGAAAGGTGTTACCCAGCGAAAAATTGCAAAGACTTTGCATCTATCATCATCAACTGTGCATAACATCATCCGAAGATTCAGAGAATCTGGAACAATCTCTGTGCGTAAGGGTCAAGGCCGTAAAACCATACTGGATGCCCGTGATCTCCGGGCCCTTAAACGACACTGCACCACAAACAGGAATGCTACTGTAAAGGAAATCACAGAATGGGCTCAGGAATACTTCCAGAAACTATTGTCAGTGAACACAATCCACCGTGCCATCTGCCGTTGCCAGCTAAAACTCTACAGTGCAAAGAAGAAGCCATTTCTAAGCAAGATCTACAAGTTCAGGCGTTTTCACTGGGCCAGGGATCATTTAAAATGGAGTGTGGCAAAATGGAAGACTGTTCTGTTGTCAGACAAGTCACGATTCAAAGTTCTTTTTGGAAATCTGGGACGCCATGTCATCCGGACCAAAGAGGACAAGGACAACCCAAGTTGTTATCAACGCTCAGTTCAGAAGCCTGCATCTCTGATGGTATGGGGTTGCATGAGTGCGTGTGGCATGGGCAGCTTGCATGTCTGGAAAGGCACCATCAATGCAGAAAAATATATTCAGGTTCTAGAACAACATATGCTCCCATCCAGACGTCATCTCTTTCAGGGAAGACCCTGTATTTTTCAACAAGATAATGCCAGACCACGTTCTGCATCAATCACAACATCATGGCTGCGTAAGAGAAGGATCTGGGTACTGAAATGGCCAGTCTGCAGTCCAGATCTTTCACCTATAGAGAACATTTGGCGCATCATAAAGAGGAAGGTGCAACAAAGAAGGCCCAAGACGATTGAACAGTTAGAGGTCTGTATTAGACAAGAATGGGAGAGCATTCCTATTTCTAAACTAGAGAAACTCGTCTCCTCGGTCCCCAGACGTCTGTTGAGTGTTGTAAGAAGAAGGGGAGATGCCACACAGTGGTGAAAATGGCCTTGTCCCAACTTGGGATTTGTTGACACCATGAAATTCTGATTCAACATATTTTTCCCTTAAAATGGTACATTTTCTCAGTTTAAACTTTTGTTCCGTGATTTATGTTCTATTCTGAATAAAATATTAGAAGTTGGCACCTCCACATCATTGCATTCAGTTTTTATTCACGATTTGTATAGTGTCCCAACTTTTTTGGAATCCGGTTTGTAGATATAATAGATAAGTTCGTTTTGTTTTTTTCCAGTTTAAATATTAATTGGGGGAAATCCCATATAATGTTATTAGGGAAGGGGCAATCACAGAAGGACTCAAGGGTGCATGTGCTTGAGAAACACGATAGTTTTAAATATTTAGATATACAAATCTCCGGAAATATAGAAGAATATGAAAAGTTAAATGTACTCCCCTTAATAAAAGAACTTAGAACTAAAATACACATTTGGAAAAGATTACCGTTGTCAATTCAGGGTCGGGTGAATCTAATAAAAATGATTTTTCTTCCAAAAATATTGTATGTTTTACAAAATGCCCCAATGAGGATGCCGAAGAAATTTTTTAGGTTATTAGATAGTCTTCAGCTCCCAGTAAGAGAGGGTGGATTAGCTGTTCCCAATAGTTTTTTTTATTATTTAATAACACAATATAGTCAGATAAAGGGAAGTTTGAATGGTTTAGTGGGAAGGGAGGAATTAATCAAAATGGGGTGGAGAGGGGAAATGAATCACTTAGAGGTATTGGAGTCAGGTACACTGGAGAAAAATACCACAGGAAACAGAATATTGAATTCAATGTAGTATATATGGGTGGAAGTAAAAAAAATATTAGAGATTAAAGGTTATTTGCAGTACACACCTGTTTTGGAAAAATATTAATTTAAAGGAATTGCAAATGATTAGGTCTTTTTTAGACTGGGATAAAAAGGAGATTAAATATCTAGGTCATGTATTTGAGGAAGATAAACTGAAGGATTCTCACACCTTGATTAGGGAGTTTGGGATCCCCAAAAGGATATCTATAAATATTTTCAGCTCAAAAATGCTATGAAGACATCAGTGCATTTAGATAAATATAGAAAGGAACAATCAGATAGAATAGACAAATTTATCAATGGAGGAGAAAAAAAGAGGAATGGCGGCAAAAAGATATGGGATTTTGATGGAAGGAAAAAAAAAACACGTATTCTAATACTTGCCAGAGGAAAATGAGAAAAAGAGCTTCCGTCTTTTACGGAAGAAAAATGGAGTGATGCTCTTAGAAGTTATACTATGGTGTCGGAAAGGGGCTCACATAAGATCTCTTAGTTTTTTATAGTGCATAGGCTACATCAATCGCCTTGGGTGTTAAAGAGAATGGGTGTGAGAACTTCTGATAAGTGCCCAAAATGTAGGGGAGAGAAGTGTAAACAAACATCTTTTAGCCCCGTTCCAGTCAAAACAACCCAATTTAAATAAATGGAACTGATTTTCCATTCCAAGTGAAAACTGTCATGAATAGAAGTCATCATGGTGGTTTGGTCCAGCTGGAAAAGATGGAAAAATTGAACAACGCAATGAAAGAAGCAGCAGCTTTTGTCCAGCCGCTTCTCTGCATATTTGCTAGGAAGGGGCCGAATCTCCCCCGGTCCCCAGAATTCTTGCTTCAAAAAAGTCCCAAAATGGTGCTTTTATAACTTTTTGGACTTTTTGCATTTTTACGCCACTCATTCCAGTTTTGAAATATGGGTGGAAAGTGGTTAGCTATGTTAATGAGTTTCATTCTAGATTTATTATTGACACTTAAAAAATGTGCAATCTCAGTCTAGCAGGAGGGTGGAGTAGGAAAACTGAAGTAGCTTCTCTAGGTTTAAGGATAAGACAAATATATCAAACAAAAGACATTTGATAAATGTGGCATAAAGTAATCCAATGCAGACTCAAGCAAAACTGACTTCAAGTATTACCCTCGTGATAAATTCTCTGTAAATCCACAGCACTTCGGAGTAAAACATAGGCCCAGATTTACTAATTTATCTGCCTAAAAAGTGCACAAATTGGCACAGTTCGATGCAAGTAGGGTTTTTCCATTTTTTTTGTGACTTGCTTTAAAAGAGGGTGGCCAGGAGAATGAGACTGCTGTAAAAGAATATGGTCTGAGATGGCAATATTACGCCAAAATTGTGCCAGAATTCTGGCAAATTAATCTGTCTCAAAGTAAGCCAACCAATAGTTGGCATAGTCAGAGAAAAGTATCTAGTCCGGCGCTAGATTTATTCTCCAGCCTGAGGCCCCGGTGATAGATCTGGTATAGGTCTAAGCTTACGCCATCTACAGGATTATTAAATCTGTCCCATAGTTATTTCTAACCATGGAGCCTGTCAGTAGTTTATGCTGTTCGTGATTTGGGCAGGCTGTAGCTCCTGACAGGTTTTTTTATGGCCCTGTTCACATCTGCATTGTGGGTTCCATTTATAGCTGAAGCCACAATGTCATGATGTCCTTTATTTTACTAGAAAAAAATTCAGTGCTGCACATTGTGCTCTTTTTACCATCAGATGTGACGTAATCTGTGATGAAGGTTTCTAACAACCATCAACACAGATGTGAACTCAGCCTATGTCAGTTTCTCTGGAAAAGGTTGACAGTCACTAATGCAGCAAGTGATTGGCTGTCGCTGTCATTTTTTGGGATGGCATTGCAAACAGAAACTGGTGAGGGACCATTAAACAGTTGGCCCAAAAGATTTGGTCAATACGAAAGGCGATTAAGTACTTTTCTTTGTTTTAATTCATTTCCAAACCTTTTTAGAAACCTGGAAATCCCCTCTAATAGTTTGGTTCCATAGGGAACCAATTCTTAAAAACTCCTTACATCTACAATACACCACATGGAATTTTGCAGGAGTGACAGCAGCTTATACTAGCACCTGTGATGTAAACTGTAATTTAGGATGAGATGAGAGTGGCTTCTAGCATTCTACTATTTCAGACATTGCATAATATTCCACTTAATACCACAAGATGGCAGCATTGACTAATTTCTTACAAAAGTTGTAGTTTACCAAGTTTCATAATGTATAAGGTGTTAATAAACAAGGAACATAAACTTCATATTTCAAACCACATACAAATACAAATTTTCATATCATTTGGTTAAAAGATTTTTCCCAAGGAGCACTTGTCTAAAATAAAAATAGCACAAATAAAATGTTTGGTTTACTAGGGTAACATTGACAACTACGGAATGTCACACAACAGTCTAAAGCAGGGATGCTCAACCTGCGGCCCTCCAGCTGTTGTAAAACTACAACTCCCATCAATCACTGCTGTAGGCTGTCTGGGCATGCTGGGAGTTGTAGTTTTGCAACAGCTAGAGGGCCGCAGGTTGGGCATCCCTGGTCTAAAGTATACTCTAAGCAAAAAAGAAAATGTAATCTTTTAGCCAGAATTTTAGAGCCGTTATTGCCCCAAAGTACCAATGATGGTACCATTCCAGACATAACATGCCGCTCTCTACTACCGAGTGCCTGTAGTAGATAGATGATAGTGGTGTTGTGTTTTAGGGTTTCCAAGCATTTTGGCGCCTATAATGAAGATTGCAAAATGCACTGCTTATATAACTTTCGCCACCTTGCTAGTTAAATTGCATCATGTATTTTTACATGGGCAAGTTGTGAGGTTAGTGATTGTCTCTGTCATTTGCCATGTGGTCTAGAATTGTTTAGTGGTTAATACCTAATAAGCTAATATTTCTAGTGGTCTAAGGTGAATAATGCACAAATATTCCTATACATTATATGTGGTGGTTATGAGTTAAAGGCTATGTGCACATTTTTTTTATATGATTGCATTTTACTCATTTTGGGCAATTTTTTTTCAATTGTTGTTTATTAAAAACTAGCAGAAGGACCCGGCTTTGCACGGGTATATTTAATCTTTCATTTTATGTTTCCGTGTGTCGTAAAAATATATCAACAGTTTCCCCCATAACAGTGACCTCTACAGTATCCGTGCCTTTAACAGTGACCTCCACAGTGCCTGTCCCTTTGACAGTGATCTCCACAGTGCCTGCCTCTTTAACAGTGACCTCCATAGTGTCCGCCCCTTTAACATTGACCTTCACAGTGCACGCCCCTTTAACATTGACCACATCTTTAACATTGACTTCCCCAGTGCATGCCCCTTTAACAGTGACCTCCACAGTGCCCGCCCCTTTAACAGTGACCGCATCTTTAACAGTGACCTGCACAATGCCTGCCCCTTTAACAGTGACCTCCACAGTACCCACCTCTTTAACAGTGACCTCCACAGTGCCTGACCCATTAACAGTGACCGCATCTTTAACAGTGACCTGCACAGTGCCTGCCCCTTTAACAGTGACCTTCACAGTGCCCGTCCCTTTAACAGTGACTGCCACTTTACCAGGGACCTCCACAGTGTCTGCCCCTTTAACAGTGACCTCCACAGTGCCCGCCCCTTTAAGAGTGACCTCCACAGTGCCTGTCCCTTTTACAGTGCTCATCCATTTAAACAGTGACCTCCACAATTCCAGCCCATTTAACATTGACCACCCCTTTAACAGTGACCTCCACAGTGCCCACCCCTTTAACAGTGGCCTCCACAGTGGCCGCCCCTTTAACATTGACCTCCATAATGGCCACCCCTTTAACATTGACCTCGACAGTGCCCGCTCCTTTAACAGTGACCTCCACAGTGCCCGCCCCTTTAACAGTGACTGCATATTTAACAGTGACCTGCAGTGCCTGCCCCTTTAACAGTGACTTCCACAGTGCCTGCCCCTTTAACAGTGACTTCCACAGTGCCCGCCCCTTTAACAGTGACTTCCACAGTGCCCGACCCTTTAACAGTGACTTCCACAGTGCCCGCCCCTTCAACAGTGACTTCCACAGTGCCCGCTCCTTAAACAGTGACTTCCACAGTGCCTGCCCCTTTAACAGTGACTTTCACATTGCCTGCCCCTTTAACAGTGAACTCCACAATGCCCGCCCCTTTAACATTGACCACCCCTTTAACAATGACCTCCACAGTGCCCGCCCCTTTAACATTGACCACCCCTTTAACAGTGACCTCCACAGTGCCCGCCCCTTTAACAGTGACCTCCACAATGCCTGCCTCTTTAACAGTGACCTCCACATTGCCCGCCCCTTTAACAGTGACCTCCACAGTGGCCGCCCCTTTAACATTGACCTCCACAATGGCCACCCCTTTAACATTGACCTCCACAGTGCCCGGCCCTTAAACAGTGACCTCCATAGTGCCCGCCTCTTTAACAGTGACTGCATATTCAACAGTAACCTGCAGTGCCTGCCCCTTTAACAGTGACCTCCACATTGCCCGTCCATTTAACAGTGATCTCCACAGTGTCTGCCCCTTTAACAGTGATCTCCACAGTGTCTGCCCCTTTAACAGTGACCTCCACAGTGCCCACCCTTTTAACATTGACCATTCCTTTAACAGTGACCTCCACAATGCCTGCCTCTTTAACAGTGACCTCCACATTGCCCGATCCTTTAACAGTGACCTCCACAGTGGCCGTCCCTTTAACATTGGCCTACACATCGGCCACCCCTTTAACATTGACCTCCACATTGCCCGGCCCTTAAACATTGACCTCCACAGTGCCTGCCCCTTTAACAGTGACTGTGCGCTGCGATTGGCCAGCAGTGCAGCAAGGGACACGCCTCCTACAAGAAAACAGTCAGAGGGAGCGCAGACACCGGAGCCTATACCGGGCGAACGGAGCGGCGCCCAGACTTACTAGTAAGTGCAGGGGGACCCCTGGGCGCCGCTCTGCCCACAGGTATAGTTAGTTTTTCGTTTGTAGAGTAGTGAAAGGTCCTCTTTAAGTGCCTTGCCTCTGATACAGAAGGTCGAGGGTTCGAGTCCCAGCAGAAACTTTTCTGAAATACAGGCTAAATTAGAATACACAAGCACTGACTCCATATATGGACATACAGCGCAGGACACAGGCCGGAAGAGGCTGCATCGCATCGCTGACATAGAGGTAAGTAGAAGTGTTTTTTTTTTTTTTAAATACCCGACTGTTACTGCCCCATGGGGGAGTGGGAAGCACTTGATACTGGCACATGGGGGGTGGTTGGCACCTGATACTGGCACATGGGGAGGGTGGCACTATGATGCTGGCACATGGGGGGGAAGGAGAGAGGCACTTGATACTGGCACATGGGGGGGTGGGAAGGAGAGAGACACTTGATACTGGCACATTGGGAGGGGGGATGGCACTATGATACTGGCACATATGGGGGGGCAGAGAGGCATTAATACTGGCACATTGGGGGGGAGATGGCACTATGATACTGGCACATGGGGGGATGGCACTATGATACTGGCACATATGGGGGGAGAGAGGCACTTAATACTGGCACATTCGGGGGGAGATGGCACTATGATACTGGCACATGGGGGGTTGGCACTATGATACTGGCACATGGGGGGGTTGGCACTATGATGCTGGCACATGGGGGGGAAGGAAAGAGGCACTTGATACTGGCACATTGGGGGGGAGATGGCACTATGATACTGGCACATGGGGGGGTGGGTGGGAAGGAGAGAGGCACTTGATACTGGCACATTGGGAGGGGGGATGGCACTATGATACTGGCACATATGGGGGGGAGAGAGAGGCATTAATACTGGCACATTGGGGGGGGGGAGATGGCACTATGATACTGGCACATGGGGGATGGCACTATGATACTGGGACATATGGGGGAGAGAGGCACTTAATACTGGCATATTGGGGGGAGATGGCACTATGATACTGGCACATGGGCGGTTGGCTCTATGATGCTGGCACATGGGGGGGAAGGAAAGAGGCACTTGATACTGGCACATTGGGGGGGAGATGGCACTATGATACTGGCACATGAAGGGGTTGGTTGGGAAGGAGAGAGGCACTTGATACTGGCACATTGGGAGGGAGATGGCACTATGATACTGGCACATTGGGGGGGAGATGGCACTATGATACTGGCACATTGGGGGGGAGATGGCACTATGATACTGGCACATTGGGGGGGAGATGGCACTATGATACTGGCACATGGGGGGAGGATAGAGGCACTTGATACTGGTACATGATGGGGGGCATCTATGGGGACACTTACTGGCACATTATTGGGGGGCATTATGGGGGTCCTTTTTTACTGGCACATTATTGGGGGGCACTATGGGGGCATCTACTGAGGCCACAAAGAAGGGGTATTTTATATGGGGGCTCTGTGTGGTACTAGTATTATCAGGGGGGTTATCTGTTTCTTCAGTATAATATTGGGGATCACAGTGGCACAGTATTGGGGGGTAGTAGGATGATTTGTCCAGAAGATGGGAGGATGAAGGAAAAGTAGTAAACTAAGATTTTTTTTTGTCAAACTGCAGAGACGAGAAATGGCTGAAAACTGGTGGTCTGATCTGAACGTCTGAAAGGAGAAGATGAGGACAGAGAACATCTACGGCAACGAGACGTCACTGAATGTAAGAGGTATGGGGCGCTGTATTACCCTGTATTTCCAATTTTTTTCGAATCCAAATCCGAATACTTTGTTAAAAAAGGACTCTTTATTTTTTCAGATTAAAAGAATATTAAGTTTGGATCACTTTGTTTCTTACACCGTTCACACCATTCTTGTGTACAGGATTCGTAGGCTTCGAGATCCGAAAGACACAAGAGATTCGAGAAACTGTTCGGATTCGAAAAAAAATTTATTTGTCACAACTCTACTTTAAAGTAAAGTTCTTTGATTATTCTTAGTTCTGACCCAATTGGATGTAATGATGGTCTACTGTAGTGTTTCCCTACCAGGATGCCTCCAGCTGTTGCAAAACTACATTTCCCAACATGCCCTGACAGCCAAACGCTGTGTGGGCATGCTGAGAGAGTTGTAGTTTTGCAACAGCTGGAGGCGTCCTGGTAGGGAAAAGCTGGTCTACTGTAATAATATGAGCAATGGGGGTTCTACATAAGAGCTATTGTGGGGCAAAGTTCATATTCGTGTTTACACACGTGTTTTTAAAATAATGCTTTTCCCTTTTATAAACAAGTAAATAATGACGCAATGCTGTGGGGCTGGTATGCAACTTTTTTCAGGGCTGGTTTTTATCCCCAGTCCGGCCCTGGTGGTGCCCGGGGCCTATCGAAAACTTGTGTTAGAGTTAGCCCACCAACATGTTCTCGGGGGTCATCTGGGACTGCAGAAGACACAGGACCGGATACTGCAACGGTTTTTCTGGCCCAGTGTATTTAGAGAGGTGGATGACTTTTGTAAGTCTTGCCCGACCTGCCAAACCACTAGCCCCCAGCACCTGTTCCGCAGTCCTTTAGTGCCCCTCCCGATTATCGAGGTACCATTTGAAAGAATCGCTATGGATCTTGTAGGCCCAGTACAAAATTTCGTTAGGGGACAGACTCTAAACAGACTCAGGAGGCCAGGGAGTCCGTCAGCAGTAACACGGATGTGTTCTCAGACCTCCCTGGACGCACTTCAATAATCCAGCATGACATTGTCACTGAGCCTCAGGCCAAAATCCGGTTGAGACCATACGGGATGCCCGAGGTTCTGTGACAAGCCATCTCTGAGGAAGTACAACTAGTACTGCAACTAGACGTCATTGAGGAGTCTAGAAGTGAGTGGGCCAGCCCTATACTGATACCCAAACCGGACGGGACGTTGCGGTTTTGTAACGATTTTCGAAAAATTAAACGAGGTATATAAGTTCGACACATATCCCATGCCCCAGTAGACAAGCTGATTGAGAAGTTAGGACAAGCCCGGTATTTTTCAGTTTTGTACCTCACCAAAGGGTACTGGCAGGTATCCTTAACTGAGGCTGCCAAAGAGAAAACCCCCACTATATATATATATATATAAATATATATATATATATTTATATATAATATACATACATATCACAGCTAAAAAAATTCAATATAAGCTACAGCGTTCAAAAACTGGTTACCATAGAAACATTAAAGCACGAAAAAAGCAAGTGTCAAGGTAACAATGTTTATCATGTAAAACAAGGGGATTGAACAAAGCATGTAAGAAATTAAATGGTATTTATTATGTTATACTTATATTAAAGGGGGTCTATTTTCTAAAATAGTGGCATGTTTGTCCTTAGGCTGAGCCTTCTATTGTAGCTCAACCCCATCCTATTTAACTAATAGAAATAAAATGGAGATTCCACTGTACATGCAGGATAACAATTTTGTGAAATACAATAGCTATTTAGTTTGAGTTTATATAAATCATAATATTATGCACAATCTTCACACTGAATATCCACCACCCCACTCTCTAGCATGAATACAATTGCTGTTTATTTAAAGCAATTAAAGGGATATTTTGGTTATGTAAAGTTATCCCCTATCCACAGAATAGGGCATAACTATTAGATTGGTGGGGTCCAAGATCACGAGAATGGGGACCTTGTACCACATGGAGCTCCCCAAAATGAATGGAGTGGCAGTTCGCGCAGCTGCTCTATTCATTTCAGTGGGAGTTCTGGAAATAGCCATGTACATCGCTCAGCTATCTCTGGAAACTCTGATAGAAATAAATGGAGCCACTGCGCACATGTGTGACTGGCTGCTATGTTTATTTTTGGGCAGCCATAGATAACTACATAGCTGGAATACCCTTTCAAGGCCAACTACAGCTAGACATTTTTGTAGTGCCTCCAGATTGATTTTAAAGGGATTGGCCCATCTCAACAATTATGGCATCTTTAAGACACACCATGAATGAGAGATCAGTGGGTCCCACCTCCTGGACCTGTTCCTATTCACAGAAAGAGGCCCAATGAAGTGAAGGGAGAGCAGGCTTTCATGTGCTACCATGCTCCATTCCAAGAATAGACTAGCACTGGCTGTTTCTGGCATTCCCATAGTAGTGAACCAAGTAGTGGCCATGTTTGTTTTTGCTGTACATTCAGTGCTATGAGACTTCAGGAAATAACCAAGCATGCTCTCTCAGCTATTTAGGAAAGTCCCATAGCAGTGAATAGAGAGAACACTGTGCATATGCAGCATGCACTCCTTCACCTCGGGGGGCCCATTCTGGAAATAGGTCCAGACAAGTCTGACACTTATGGCAAATCCTAACAATACGCCATAAATGTTTTGTATAGAATTTATTGGAATCGGAAGGGCAAAAAATGTAAATCTGTGAAAAGGTGATACTATATTGTACTGTGTATGTTAAAGCAGTTTTCATTACTGGACAACTTCTTTAAAGGAAGGCCTCCTAGAAATCAGCTGATTGACCTCTGTCTGGCTGCTAAATAACCGTGACAATCAGATGGTTATCACTGGGGGAAGACCCACAATTTTCTGCAAGAAATATAGTAAGTACCTATGCACACAAATGAAAGGAAGACAAGCCCTTTCTTGCAGTGTTGTTTAGGTTCCCATCCAAATATCCTTCACAATGTACACCATATAAATCTTTTGCTAAATATCTAAAATACATAGTGTTGTGTGATGAAATATTATATTTTCAGTTCTGTTACTCTAAATTGCCCTTACAAATGCATGCTGTATGTGAGGTCTTCAGGATCTCTTAGTTGGTAAAGCATTGAAATATTTCATATTCACTCATGTCAAATCACCAAGTACATCATAAGTGAAGCAGAAGTGCTGTTGACTTAGCAGTTTAGAAAGTACAGAAATATATACCCAGTGGGGACATAAGTCATCAGTGTGCACTTCGTCTCATACTTCTCCAACATCATATATGGCTAGAAAGTATCCGACGTTAGTTTTAAAATAATAGAAGATTACAGATAATTCTCAGGGCTTTGAGGCATGTCGGCATTTATAAAAGAAATATAGCTATTAATTTGCTTTGTTGACACCTTTAATCTCCCATCTCCAATCTCAAATTCAAAGAAAAAAATGTTTCAGCACTCCAAAGATTCTAACAGATAATGTCACTTGTGCATTAAACATGAGTGAATCAATTTGATTTCCTATTGGAATGTCTGTAGTGCTGCGACTTCTTCAATTTTTGCTTTATGTTATTCTGGATCAAGGTCATGTCTACTGACACGTGCTGGTTCCTGTCTTAATCTCAGATTTACATATTACGAAGGAAAAAAAAAAAACAGAATGTATTGTTTAAGGTATTTTACTGTTAATGTTTTGTATTTAACTTTTCTGCCGAGATCACTCATTCTAGCCTCAAAGCTTTACACATTCTCCAGCAACTGGAAGATCTAATGCTGTTTTCAGGTATGCAATTCCTGCAATCTTCCTATACATTCGGGTCCATGCAGTAGTGGTCATAAACTGCCCAGGAACCTGTATAGGAAAGGACTTGATTTAAAATCTGCATGCCTACGCAAAAAGGTACTTTTTATATAGGTTACCAGGTGGTTCACTGACACAAGACACTGGGACTTGAGAATACTGACAGACTTCTGGAGAAACCTGCAAGGAAACATCCATTGATCTTCTGATCCACAGGGACAATGTAAGCTGGAATGGGCGCCTCTATAATGGGCGCTTCTAGCTATATTTTCCAATTCTAGTTTCTCTTTAACAGTTATAAAATTTACTAGCACACAGTGGGCAAATAACACTATGCATTTTGCCAAGAGCTTAAAGAAGCACTTCCACAAAATTTTTGTTCTCTGACCTGTTAGAAAGCTACATGATGTAAACTGTAGTGAAGATAATCTCATCAGTGACTGTATTTGTCAGTTATACACTCCCTTTTGATCCTCATCTGTGTCATGTCATTATCACTCAGACCAGTGGCGTTGGGATCGCCATAGCAGCCATAGCAATGGCTATGGGGCCCTACGCCACTGGGGGCCCGGGCTGCCAATTGAGGAATAAAAAATAAATAAAATTTAAGTGGCGAAGGGCGGTGCGATAGGGCCCCCCCTTTAGTGTAATGCTGGGGCTCCAAACGGTTACCATGGCAGCCAGGACGCTACTGAAGTCCTGTCTGCCATGACCAGTTACTCTGCAGCATACTTATATGCGCTGTGGCCGCCGGGCGCTCCTCCTTCTTGTAACTCGTCACAGGTCTGTGCGGCGCATTGCTATAAGCATAAGCAATGCGCCGCACAGACCTGTGAATTACAAGAAGAAGGAGCGCCAGGTGGCCACAGCGCATGTAAGTATGCTGCAGAGTAACTGGCCATGGCAGACAGGACTTCAGTAGCATCCTGGCTGCCATGGTAACCGATCGGAGCCCCAGCAATACACTGCTGGGACTCCGATCGGAACTGCCGCTGCCACCAATGATGGGGGTGCGCACTGCCTACCAATGATTACCGGGGAGGGGGCGCGGAGGGTGCACTGCCCACCAATGATTTTAATACCGTGGAGGGTGCACTGGGGGCTGATGGAGAGGGTACTGGGGGCTGATGGAGAGGCACTGGGGGATGATAGAGAGGCACTGGGGGCTGATAGAGAGGCACTGGGGGCTGATAGAGAGCCACTGGGGGCTGATAGAGAGGCACTGGCGGCTGATGGAGAGGGTACTGGGGGCTGGTGAGAGGCACTGGGAGCTGATAGAGAGGCACTGGGGGCTGATGGAGAGGAACTGGGGGCTAGTGAGAGGGACTGGGAGCTGGTCAGAGGCACTGGGGGCTGGTCAGAGGCACTGGGGGCTGATGGAGAGGCACTGGGGCTTATGGAGAGGCACTGTGGGCTGTTGAGAGGCACTGGGGGCTGGTGAGAGGCACTGGGGGCTGATCGAGAGGCACTAGGGGCTGATGGAGAGGCACTGGGGGCTGCTATAAGGCTACTGGGGGTTGCTATGAGACTACTGGCGGCTGCTATGAGACTACTAGGGCTGCTATGAGACTACTGGGGGCTGCTATAATGCTAATGGGGGCTGCTATGAGGCTACAGCATTGCCAGTAACCAACTGTCTGTGCTCAGTCCTACGCATATCCGTTGCAAGTGCTTGAGGAGCTACGGATGTGGCGTCAAGGTCCGAGAGGTATGTGGGGGTGGGAGATCCGGTGTGGGGGGGGGGGGGGGGGGCATACATTTTTTTTTGCTATGGGGCCTAGTCATTTCTAGCTACGCCCCTGACTCAGACTTTAAAATAACACAGCATCGTATGTGTGGATAGGAAGCCAGCCTTTCTATGTATTCCTATTGGAGCCTCAATGTCAGTCTCATAGAAATGAATAGAAAATGAACTGATGTCCTGTCCTGTGTCAGTTGGAGATCTGAGAGTTGGTCACATGACAGCTGAGAATCAGGATAACTCACAAATATAATCACTGGTAAGAAGATTACCTCAACTACAGTTTACATCAAGGAACTTTCTAACAGGTCAGAGAATAAATTTTTTTGTGGGAGAGCTATTTTAAATAAAACCATACAGCAGCCAAATAGAAACATTGCTGGCACAGAGTACTCAATTAATACTACAACTACACTGCCTGATTAATACAATAAAAAGTGCTGAATTAATGCTGCTCACATAGAAGAAAACATATATGAAAGAAAATATCTTTAAAGGCTATGTACACCTTCAGGGGCATTTTTTTTTATTATTGAATTTTACTCATTTTGGGCTAAAATCATTTTTTCAATTGGTCTTTATTAAAAATATCGAGCCACTCTGTCACAAAGGATTAACAGTTTTTCTAGCTCTGTGACTGGTACTTTCATTTTCACTTTGTGCAGTTCATCTAATAACCCTTATCTCTTAATTACAAAAGCTAGGTTTAGACTGCACAGATTGTCGGGAAGGAAGCGTTCCTTTCAGACAGTTGGCTGCTTGTTCAGTGCAGCAATCTCCTTATCAGTATGAGAATGAATTATCGCTACTGGGATCGCAGGTCCTCATACAGAATCATTATTTCAGGGCACAGATCACTGTTTAGACAGCATGATCTGCTGCTCAGAAACAATGATTGCTATGCCTACACAAACAACAGGATTACCCGATGATCGGCAGCACATTTAGATTGCTGGAAAGACCATTCACAGAAACGGTCATTCCTGATAATCTGGACAATTATTGGTCTGTCTAAATTCAACTTAAGGGGTCATGGACACTTATTTAAGCCACATTCTTATCAGTAAGATAAGAACTGTGTAGTAATGAGTGTTTATAATGTCAGAGAGCAGAGATATGGAGCTTGTCAAATTCAAAGGCTGCTAATAGAGCAACTCAGCTCTGTACAGAGAAAAGGGCTCTGCATTTTTAACAAAGAACAATTTAAAAAATGATTTTTAGCTCATAATTAGTAAAATGCAATAATTTGAAAAAATGCCCCCAAAGGTGTACATAGCTTTTAAAGCATCATTTTATTCCATCACTTTAAGAACTTACATTGAGAGCACATAGGCAACAGCCATTTCATACTACTTGCGTTTCATTTGGACATTAAAGTACTGCTTTCAACACATATATTTTACAGTACATAAGTCCCTCAAGATACAATAGCCACAGATTCCAATATTTTCAACTTAAAATGGTCTTAAATGGACCATCATAAGTTGAAACTAGACTCCACGTACAAGGCTACGATTCAACCAATCAGCATGTCTATTTCTCTTGTAAATCACATGTATTGGTTGTTTGGTAGCTCCTTATAGTACAGTTTGGTACTGCATGTCCTATACTGCCCTCTGTCTTTGCCAGGATGACCTGCGTGTTTGGATGTCAAGTCTGGGGGGCTTCATTTTATTTTTCTGGTACACTGTGTGCTATACAGGACACTGAAGAATCTCCTGTTCTGATGGTAGAAAATGATTAATACCTTCCAGCAGCTATTCCTGACTGTTACATGTAAGGACTTGCTTTATCTATCTTGGTTATCTGCTTATTGTAAAATTTTCTTTTTCTCTTATTTTGGTGCGACATTTTGGGGCCTCAGAACCAATTCCTCGTTTTCCATGCAGTTATGGACACAAGTAGGGATGAGCAAATCGACTTTGGATGAAACATCTGAAGTCGATTTGCATAAAACTTTGTTCTAATACTGTATGGAGCTCCTGCTCCGTACAGTACTAGAATGTATTGGCTCCGATGAGCCGAAGTTATTACTTAACGAAGTCTCGCGAGACTTTGCATAATAACTTCCGAAATTGATTTATACTGTAAAAAAACATTTCCTGAACTCTGGTTCGATTCTAGGTGGTACCACTTGGAACCGAACCCCAGTTCGAGAAATAGTTTTTACAGTATAAATCAATTTCTGAAGTTATTATGCGAAGTCTCATGAGACTTTGCGAAGTAATAACTTCGGCTCATTGGAGCCAGTACATTTGAATACTGTACAGAGCAGGAGCTCTGTACAGTATTTAAAAACAAAGTTTTATGCGAATCAACTTCAGATGTTTCATCTGAAGTTGATTCGCTCATCCCTAGACACAAGTGATGATGGTTTCAACATACTATAGTTGTGCCGGAGACAATTAATATTGTAACTCGAAGAACCACTCACTGTAGATGTAGATTGAAAAAACAGAAGGAACAACCCAAGAGCAATGTAAAAAAAAACTACACAAATTGTCACATAGCTTAAAACTATAAATTGTGACAATGCGTCTTGCAAGCTCACCTTTCCAGGGGAGAAAGGTAGGGGAATAGACAGTCTATTACGTACAAGTAAGACTCAGGAGACAGAAGTGCATTTAAAATGACGTCCTGCCAGTTTTATTTCCACAGGGTGCATAAAACAAAATAAAAAACACAACACTTAGCCTTGTCCAAGCTCTAACTAAACGTTAGGTCCCTCTCTAGGACGTGGCTGAGCTATCCTCAGTCCAACCAAATGAACACACCGTCTGAACAGCAACCTGCGATACTTGCGGTTTCCTTGAATAGGACATTCAGGGTCTCTCAGAGAGATGTGGCTTCTCCCTCTCCCAAGGCCTCCTGCACACGACCGTAGGTGTCCCGTTGCCGTATTACGGACCGCATTTGCTGTGCCTTTTCATAAGCATAAATATTTATATATGAGTATACTAGTTGTAATGGGTATTCATGGCCTATGAGAAGCCATGGTGGATCAAGTTCACTATTCTATATGGATTTTGTTTTTATGTAGGCAAAAGTGAGTACAAAGGAAGGTTACTGAGTATAAAGGTTTTTCCTTGCAGATGTGTGCCAATCTGGAAGGGAATGTTTCTTATCTCATTTCATGTTTATGGCTAAATTAAGATGAGTTTATGGACATATCTGATATATCTCAATTTTAAATTATATAGATTTCTGCACAAATTGGTCATAAAATGTGGACTGATCTTCATCTAAGTCAATAGTCAATCACAGTCTGCTTAAACTAATAACACACAAATAATTAAATGTTACCATGTTTTTATTGAACACACCATATAAACATTCACAGTGCAGGTGGAAAAAGTATGTGAACCCCTAGACTAATGACATCTCCAAGAGCTAATTGGAGTGAGGTGTCAGCCAACTGGAGTCCAATCAATGAGATGAGATTGGAGGTATTGGTTACAGCTGCCCTGCACTATAAAAAAACACAAACCAGTTCTGGGTTTGCTTTTCACAAGAAACATTGCCTGATGTGAAAGATGCCTCACACAAAAGAGCTCTCAGAAGACCTACGATTAAGAATTGTTGACTTGCATAAAGCTGGAAAGGGTTATAAAACTATCTCCAAAAGCCTTGCTGTTCATCAGTCCACGGTAAGACAAATTGTCTATAAATGGAGAAAGTTCAGCACTGCTGCTACTCTCCCTAGAAGTGGCCATCCTGTAAAGATGACTGCAAGAGCACAGCGCAGACTGCTCAATGAGGTGAAGAAAAATCCTAGAGTGTCAGCTAAAGACTTACAAAAGTCTCTGGTATATGCTAATATCCCTGTTAGTGAATCTACGATACGTAAAACACTAAACAAGAGTGGATTTCATGGGAGGATACCACAGAGGAAGCCACTGCTGTCCAAAAAAAACATTGCTGCACGTTTACAGTTTGCACAAGAACACCTGGATGTTCCACAGCAGTACTGGCAAAATGTTCTGTTGACAGATGAAACCAAAGTTGAGTTGTTTGGAAGAAACACACAACACTATGTGTGGAGAAAAAGAGGCACAGCACACCAACCTCAAAACCCCCTCCCAATTGTGAAGTATGGTGGTGGGGGAATCATGGTTTGGGGCTGCTTTACTGCGTCAGGGCCTGGACGGATTGTTATCATCAAAGGAAAAATGAATTCACAAGTTTATCAAGACATTTTGCAGGAGAACTTAAGGCCATCTGTCCACCAGCTGAAGCTCAACAGAAGATGGATGTTGCAACAGAACAACGACCCAAATCATAGAAGTAAATCAACAACAGAATGGCTTAAACAGAAGAAAATATGCCTTCCTGACGTCCACCCGATTGAGATGCTGTGGCATGACCTCAAGAAAGCGATTCACACCAGACATCCCAAGAATATTGCTGAACTGAAACAGTTCTGTAGAGAGGAATGGTCAAGAATTACTCCTGACCTTTGCGCACGTCTGATCTGCAACTACAGGAAACGTTTGGCTGAAGTCATTGCCACCAAAGGAGGTTCAACCCGTTAATAAATCCAAGGGTTCACATACTTTTTCCACCTGAACTGTGAATGCTTACATTGTGTGTTAAATAAAAACATGGTAACATTTAATTCTTTGTGTGTTATTAGTTTAAGCAGACTGTGATTGTCTATTGTTGTGACTTAGATGAAGATCAGATCACATTTTATGACCAATTTGTGCAGAAATCCATATCATTCCAAAGGGTTCACATACTTTTTCTTGCAACTGTATATATATATATATATATATATATATATATTTCTATATCTTATATTGTTATATATATATTTATAAAGGATATTCCTTTCTAAAACAGCGTTAATGAGGATTCGTTCAGAAGAAGCTGTGTTATTATAACTATCGCTTAATCACTGTTAGACAGCTAGAAGATACACAACACTTGTTGTAGTATAGGTCTCAATTGTATTTCTTATCTATAACAATGAATTTATAGGTTGGGAAACTCTTGCTGGTTCCTCCAAGTCTGGATTATAATTGCTACATGTGTTAAATAAAATCCCTTATTGCTGATTTAAAGTTCCAAGGTCACATGTATAGAATGCAGGATGATGTCAGGCATGTGTAAGTTAACCATTTCTAGTATGATGCTAATGGATTATACAATAGTGCCACCTAGCTGTAAGTAGGCATCATTACACCAGTAACAGAAATGTATTCTGGGTAATGCAGTGACATCATGAGCCATTATCATATGTGCACACCCATCTGACATGATTGGAAAACTGTAATCTAGGATGGCGTGTTTGTCTGATAAGGAGCGAAAGAGAAACAAAGAAAGAACCAAAGAAAGAGGCCGTGATAAAGATCCTGATTATCATAAAATTTTGGAAAGTTGACTTTTCTTAAGACACTGCAAAATATCTGCCTCTGGGTAATGTATGTTTTTGTTATATGTAGTATTTATATAAATTAGTTGGTTTGATTCTTAGCTAATCCCCGTTTATTGCGGACGGATAAGATTAGTTGCTACATCAATATTATCACTATTCAGCAAAGATGCATATTGCTGAATAAAAATTTATATTGATTTTCAGAAGAAACTCTTTGTTGGGAATCTTTATATTCCCTAGGCTGATATCAAGCCAATAATGTATAAGTTTATTGCAATACTACCAAACACCCAAGGTTTGTTCATAGTTTGGCAGAGCAAGTTTTCATATCTGTCATATTCTTTATTGAATATAATATAATCAGTTGATATATCAGTTGATATATAGCTTTCATATTTAAGCAGAATTGGCATATTTCTCATTGGTTTATTAGAGAGCGTTGGTAAATGTATGGTGTGTCAGCACCATCTAGTGGCGTATTTTGGGTAGTAAATGTCATTGTATTGTCTGCATTATTATTGGTCATATATTCATTGTATATAAATTACTGTATAATAAATCATTAATATTTTTGCATAGATGCTGGTACCATATTTTTACTAATTGCATAAACTAATTAGGGTCTCGATCAAATTCTTTTTTTTTTTAAAGGGGTTTATATGTCTCCCTTGGATCAAAAGTCTCAAGGATCATTTTTTTCCCTTTGATCCTTTCTTTGATATAAGGCACTTGCTTTATATCCCCGACACAATACACGGGCACCGTTCCGTGTGCATTCCGCATCACGGATGCACACCCATTCACTTAAATAGGTCCGCAAATCCAGAGATGCGGAATGGTGTGGAACAGAAGCACGGAACAGAACTCTATGGAAGCACTACGGAGTGCTTCCGTGGGGTTTCGTCCCATACTTCCATTCCACAAAAAAAATAGAACATGTCCTATCTTTTTGCGGAACGGGTGGATCGCTAACCCATTAAAGTGAATGGGTCCACGATCCACTGTGGCTGCCCCATGGTCGGCATTCATGCATTGCGGCCCGCAATTTTTGGGCAAAAAAATTTGCTACCCTTGCGTTTAAGACTTTTTAAATGCAACTTGCATCAAAGTTTTTGCAAGTGGATTGACTACACTATTCTTGCTACATTCTGAAAAAGGACATAGTGAGGGTTGGGAACACTCGGGACTAATTTATGCAATCGGCGATAATGTTGATCACACACATTTAACCCCTCAGATGCCTTGTTCAAATGTGATCAAGGCATCTTGGTGTCCTAGCGAGGATCTTGGGAGCCAGATGATGTGTGCGGCAGTCTCGGTCCCCCTCAATGATCCAAGGCTTCTGCACATAGGTTGGTATGGAGAGCCTATCAGCGACAAGGCTCCATAGGAACACAGTGTAATCCTTATGGACACCAATGCTAATGCACTGAAGTCTATGAGAGAAGCAATCTAATGATTGATTGTTAAAGTTTTCTAGGGGAACAAGATAAACATTCAAATCACCCCCCTTTCCCCAGACTTAAAATAAAAATACATAGACAATTAAAAAAAATAAACATCATGGGCATCACCTTGTGTGAAAACACCCATACTATTAAAATATTAAAATATTAATCCCATTCGTCAAATGGCAAAATGAAAAAAAAAAGTTAAAATGGCCGATTGGTTGTTTTTTGGTCACTTCACCTCCAACAAATAATTGAGTTAAAAGTGATCAAAAAGTCATACACACCGCAAAATCAATGATACAGATCGTACAGCAAAAAAGGAGCCCTCACACAGCTCCATATACATAAAATAAAAAAGTTATGAGGCTCAGAATAGTGATGGATGAACATCGGCCGGGACGCTCCACGAAATGCGATTGCGCGAACGCGATCAAATGTTCGCAAACCGCAAGTTTGCGGCGGGCCCCATTCACTTTAATGTCAGGCGAACCTGAAAAAAGTTCAGGTTATATTTGCAGCCATCAAATACTTACTAGAAGTGCACAAATCATCCCACAACATGGACAGTCACATACCAGAGGGGAATGAATGGCAAAAATTCCCACAAAAAAATCTGTATTTTAATCAGGGGCCATTTTTATGCATCTTAAAAGGAAAAACTCAAAAATGTGCCCTGCTGGAGCCTAGAAAATTTTTATTTTCGGCCATGGGAGTACAGGCCCCAAACATTAGGCATTCACTGGACAGAAAACATCAAGTGATTATGTGGCTGGAGGTATACTAAGCGGTCATTTGATATCAATTTTACGGCAGGCCAGTGGAGTACAGGCTCCAAACATTAGGCATTCACCCGACAGAAAACATCAAGTGATTATGTGGCTTAAGGTATGATAGATGGCCATTGGATATCAATTTTACTGCAGGCCAGTGGAGTACAGGCCCCAAACATTAGGCATTCACCGTACAGAAAAGAACAAGTGATTATGTGGCCAGAGGTACATTAGGCGGTCACCGTATAACAATTTTACTGTTGGCTAGTTAGACTGCAGACCCCAAAAAGTATTCATTCACCAGACAGAAAACATCAAGTGTTTGTGTGGCTGGAGGTATATTAGACGGTCATTGGATATCAATTTTACTGCAGGCCAGTGGACTATAGGCCCCAAAAATGATTCATTCACCGTACAGAAAAGAACAATTGATAATATGGCTGGAGTTACATTAGGCGGTGACCGTATAACAATTTTACTGTTGGCCAGTTAGATTACAGGCTCCAAAAATTCTGCATTCACCATACAGAAAAGATCAAGTGATTATGTAGCTGGAGGTATATAACACCCCTGCCTCAATCAGTTTTTTTTAGGGGGCAACTGGTATATCACACCAGTTGCAATTAGTTGTTCCAATAGCGTTTGTCCCTCTGTATAGCTGCGGTATCTCAGCAGAAGCGCACACAACTGCTGCACAATACAAATGCACTATAATATAATTTCTATGTTAGAAAGTATATTATAACTATATAACACCCCACAGTATGTCACACCTATCGATAGCACACCTATACCAGTCCTTAAAAGGACTTTTGTGGTCCTATTAGCTAGCGTTTGGTGTACCTAACAGTCTGTCCCTGCTCCACACAGCAACTTCTCCCTACACTGCCAAAAGAGTCAATGTAAAATGGTGGCCAGATCGGGTTTATTTATAGGGTAGGGGGTGTGTCCATGTGCTGAAACATCTTAATTAGCTGTCCTGTCCCACCTGATGGATGTGTCATGGGTCAAAGTTTGGCGCAATGCAAAAGAATATGGTGGCGGCGGACATCGCCATATGTTCACATGTTCGGCGAACGAGCAAGGGCAAACCGCAAGGCCATCTCTACCTCAGAATATGGTGATGCAAAGAAAAAATTATTTTTTTCCAAAGTTTTTATTTTTTTTCTGTATTAAAATGCAGAAATAACCATACATATTTCGAATCATTGTAATCGTGCTAACCTAGAGAATGAAAATAACAGGTTATTCTTACCACATAGGAAACGCTATAAAAGCGAAAAGCATAAAACTGTAGCAGAATTGTGTTTTTTTTTTATAATTCCACCCCAATTGGATTTTTTCCCTACTTCCCACTATATTGTATACAACCGTAAATGGTACCATTAGAAAGCACAACTTGTCCTGCAAAAAACAAGCTCTCATACGGCTACGTGAATAGAAAATTAAAAAAGTTATGGCAATGGGAAGGCTGGGAGTAAAAAACAAAAATGAAAAAGTGTAAAATCACTCAGTCCTGAAAGGGTTAATCACAATTTCTGAGTAAAACATGTTTTATTTTTATACAAATGAGCTTATTGGAGAACCGGGAGGTGGGCAGAGTCCCTTGGAGCACCAGATTTTCAATATCCTGCTCCTAATGCCACATCTCTTTTCCCATTGATTGACAGGGCCAAGCATCTCACCTGGCTCACTAATCTAGCGTCTATGCTGTTGCTCGTGGGATCAGCACATGAGCACAGAATCATCTTATCTGATTATCATTTTTTTTATCTCTCTGCAGGATTAGATTACTATATATATATATATATATATATATATATAATGTCAGCTTATAAATGCAGCTTATAAAAGCATGTCCATGAAGTTGAGAAAGTCTTTTATTAAAAAAAACTTCAAGGGATTGCTCTTTGAGGATATTTGTCATGCTAAACTGCCAGTATTCTATTGAAGTTGCTTAAATCCACTAGCAAATGATACATATGCTATGCTGCCTCTTCATCTGACTGTCATTGCAGAGGGATTTTTTTGATACTACACAATGACCTAGTCAGACTTTTTCACTCTCATCCTATTATCTTATTCTATCCACAGTTATATTCTCATCAGCATCTTTTTAGGCCACTAGTTCATATTTTTAAACAGCTGACAAAACAATGATTGTTGTAATCCTATTACTAATGATCAATTCAGTTTTCTAGTTTATTAATTTTAGGCGTGCTTGACATCCAGCTCCTTGTCTCACTGCTGATGCCACTGTGCTTTACATGGCTTCTTTAGTTGATGTTAATTTGTAATTTGTTTTTTTTTTATTAATGCTATTCTGTATTTTATCCACTTTGCCTTTTAAAAGCTGCCTTCCCTAATCTGTATGTGTCTCACTGTATTGCATGAACTTTGCTCGCCCTGATCTTATATTCGTACAACCATATTTCTGTTTATACATTCTGTTACATGCTTCAGAAATACTATCAGCAATTTACATTGGCAGATTAAGTGTACCATGGGTCCTGCGCTGTTCACACAGTTTGCCTATTGTGCACCATTTCTATAGTCAGCTGCACTACTTTTTTGCTGCATTATCATGTGCATGTACATTTCAGGAAGGGTACATGATGTTATTGCGCAGAGGGTGCCCATGGAATTAATGGAATTACCCATTAGAGGTTTACTGGGATTGACACATATCCTTCACTGCCTCCAGCACAGATGGCACTAAAATGCTGATTCCGCCCGTTTAACCGTTTTCTCTGCCATGATCAGTGCATATTGTGGTGAACACAAAGGGATGGAACTCCCTATTAACATTGTTGGTTATGCCACTTGTATTGTATTCTCTGTTGTGCATGGTTTTAAGAGGTTGAGTGGTTTGGGCAACCATATGCCCCTTGAGAGCCCCAGGCCCCAGACAGCCTTCTGAACCATCCATATTATAATACTGTCACGGTAGGTGAGGGAAGGGAAGAAAACGAAATACAGCAAAAGCAACAAAACAACTGGTTAGACCCAAAAGCTAGGGAACAGGGAAAGGTTACCAACTGACAATCCCTGAGCCTTTCCCTGACTGCTGACAACATGAGCAAATCTTTAGGGTGGAAGTGCTCATGCGCTGGAACCTAAGCCTATCTGAAACTGAAACAAACCCTGAGCTAGGGAGCTGGAGATAAGACAACCGGTTCCTAGCGCTAGGTGCAGGAACCAGCATCTTCCTGAGGCCTAGCCAGAAGACACAACAAAAGGGAAGGAGTAGGACTTAGCTTAAGACAGACGGGGAGCAAGAGATCCACCAAACACCAGCTGAGAACTCCAGCTATAGCTAGAAATATAAACCGCAAAGGCTATAGTGAGAGGCTGGTATAAATACCACCACTAAATAGCTAATGAGCAGAACCTGTGGGAAGGTGGGATCCTGCCCAAGACCACAGCAAAGAGAAATAGAACAATCTGTTAGATAGACTCACGTGTAGCAAGTCTGTCAGATCTTCTCAGGCCTCTCACAGGGCAGGGTGTGACAGTATATCCCCTTCTACCGGTGACCTCTGGGCACCCAGGACTAACCTTACCCGGGTGTAGACTGTGAAAGACCTTCACAAGGCGACTAGCATTGACATCAGTAGCCGGAACCCACATTCTTTCCTCAGGGCCGTATCCCCTCCAATGCACAAGGTACTGAAGGGAGCCATGAATAACACGCGAGTTGAGTATTCTGGAGATCTGAAACTCCAGATTACCATCTACCAAGACAGGAGGAGGTGGCAAAGGAGATGGTTCAGCAGGTTCAACATACTTCTTCAACAAAGACCTGTGAAACACATTATGGATCTTCCAGGCCTGCGGAAGTTCCAGACGAAACACAACTGTATTAACATGGCCGAGATTTTGTAAGGACCAATAAATTTTGGGCCCAACTTCCAAGAAGGTACTTTAAACTTAATGTTCTTAGTGGACAACCACACCAAATCACCCACACACCGGACTGGACCTGTCATACGTCTTTTGTCAGCCATCCGTTTATATCTTTCACCAATTTTTTTCAAATTAGTTTGAATCTTCCGCCAGATAGAAGACAACGAAGAAGAGAATCTCTCCTCTTCAAGTATACCAGAAGATTCAGTCCCAGAAAAAGTACCAAACTGAGGGTGAAAACCATATGCACCAAAAAATGGTGACTTATCAGTAGACTCCTGTCTACGGTTATTTAAGGCAAACTCAGCCAAGGACAAAAACGAAGACCACTCATCCTGATTCTTAATGACAAAACACATCAAATAAGTCTCCATCTTCTGGTTAGTGCACTCCGTTTGTCCATTTGACTGAGGATGGAAAGCCGAAGAGAAAGACAACTGAATAGAGAGATGAGTACAAAATGCCTTCCAAAACCTGGAAACAAATTGCGTCCACCTATCAGACACAACATCAGAGAGGATGACGTGCAAGTTCACAATGTTATCAACAAAAACCTGGGCGAGAGTTTTAGCATTGGGCAGACCCGACAATGGTACAAAGTGAGCAATTTTACTGAAGCGGTCCACCACCACCAAAATCACAGTTTTCCCAGAGGAACTCAGTAAATCAGTGATGAAGTCCATGGACAAATGCGTCCAAAGACGAGACGGTATGGACAAAGGAAAAATAGATCCTGAAGGCCGAGTGTGAGCCACCTTAGCACTTGCACAGGTCTCACAAGCTGCTACATAGCCCTCAACACATTTACGCAAACCTGGCCACCAGAATCTCTGGGAAATAAGATCCACCGTGGATCTACTTCCAGGATGTCCCGCAAAGACAGTATCATGATGTTCCTTAAACACCTTGTGTAGAAGTTCAGAAGGAACAAGCAACTTCCCTGAATGACAGGAATCAGGTGCCTCACCTTGAGCCCCCAACACTTCCACCTCCAGTTTGGGATAAAGAGCGGATACAACCACTCGCCACATCAGCCAAAATCGGAGCGGGATCCTCCGAATCCCCCCCCCCCAGGAAAGCTACGTGACAAAGCATCCGCTTTGATGTTTTCGACCCCAGGGCAATAGGTAACCGCAAAATTAAATTTGGTAAAAAAACAATGACTGTGGATCAGTAGAAGAAACATGCAGCGGCACTCACCGGTGTACGTCAAAACAGCTTTATTCAGCCACAATCAGGCCGGGGGTGGACAAGTCAGACACGCAATGGCAGCGGCGGCCGTTTCGCGCTAATTGCGCTTCATCAGGCTGTGCTTCAATGTGCGTCTGTGTCCGCACTTCCTTTAACCTCTAGTGCAGGCCGACGTCATACAGATGAACGAATCAGGCCGCACATAGGTAAAAGGGGTTGCGCTAAACAACTAAAAACATAGAAAGTGCAACATATTTGCAACACATCAGCAAGAAAAAAGAAACAGACATACAAGTATATACAGCACCTATGAATAAATAAAATGCATTAACATACTTACTGGTTTGGATGTCACTGATCAGTCTCCGCCCATTACCACTGTAGATCCATTTAGAGGTGGAGTACAATCTACCTTTAATCCCCCCATGTCCGCCGGTAGTAGCATCGACACTTTCCAACATCAAGTGATGAGAGATATTAGGGCTATTATATACTCCACTGCCCAACCTAACATTACCCATGATGAACAGAAAGCCTTATCCTGGCTCAGCTCTAAGGAGGATATCGTTGTTAAACCGGCGGACAAGGGGGGAAACATAGTCCTCATGTCCAGGGAATATTATTTGAGGGAGGCCCTCAGACAGCTGGGAGATACCGGCGTGTATGAGAGGATACGGGGGGACCCTGTGGCCAACATCCAACAGTCACTAAAATCCCTTATTTTTAAATATGTGGAGGCTGGTTTCCTCCCCAATAACATGGTGGATAAACTTGTCCCTTCCTCCCCAGCTAAACCATCCTGGTACTTTCTTCCGAAGGTCCATAAATCACTGAGCCAGCCCCCGGGACGTCCCATCGTCGCGGGGATTGGCTCAGTGACGGAGCCTCTGTCCAAATATGTGGACTGGCTCCTGAGACCTGTCCTCACCAGTGCTCCTGCATACCTCAAAGACACGAATGACTTTTTGATAGCCATTAAAGAATTACATTGGCAGGAGGGGTACCAATTGGTGTCCCTCGATGTGGAGAGCCTCTACACCCGCATCCCACATGATGCGGGTGTGGAGGCGATCCTTGACATCGTGGCCAATATGGGCAAAAGCCAGATGTATTGCAGCTTCATTGGTGAGGCATTAGAGTTTATATTAACCAACAATGTGTTCCAGTTTGGGGCGGATTGGTACAAGCAAAAAGTTGGCACGGCCATGGGGACCCCCGTCTCCTGTACATTCGCTAATATGTACCTCGCTAGATTTGAGGATAGGTACATTTACTCCACTATGAATCCGTATGTATCTAAATTAAAAACGTACCTACGGTTCGTGGATGACGTTTTCATAGTGTGGGAGGGTACCGAAAGCGAGTGTAGGGAGTTTGTGGGTTTCCTCAATAGCAATGATATGGGGATGACATTCACCCTCAATTTCGGAGGTTGTAGATTGGAGTTCTTGGATGTGGCTGTCCTGGTGGAAGGCGACGAGTTGGTCACGGAGGGCTTCCGGAAGCCCACGGCGACCAACTCCTTGCTCCGCCATGACAGCTTCCATCCTCCCTGCGTTAAGAGAGCTGTACCTTATGGACAATTTGTCAGATTAAGGCGCATTAACAGTAAAAATATTAGTTTTTGCAGGCAGGCAGAAGAACTAAAAAAACGCCTAATGGAGAGAGGGTACCCCCAAGGACCATTGGAGGAGGACATGAGAAAGGTTGAAAAGGATTTCTCTCAGGACAGTTTACTCAGAAGGGCCAATTATGAAAATAAACAAAGGGACACAGATTTCAGGAGGTTTGCATTTTCATTTAAGTACAGTCCCATGGCAGAGCGTATCCGCTCCGTCATTTTCAAAAATTGGGACGTACTAAGGAGAGATGCAAGCCTGCATGAACTCACTGAACAGAAACCACTGATTTCCTTTAGAAGGGCACATACCGTGAAGGACAGAATAGTCAGAAGTAGGTTTAAGCCCAGTAGGAACGAAAATTGGCTGAATAGCAGTTTACCTAAAGGGAATTTCAAGTGTGGCAACTGCTCGTTTTGCAACTACAATTCCCTGAAGAAATTTATTGGATTTGCAGGTATCCAACATAAAGTGAACTCCTTCATCAATTGCAGGAGCACATATGTAGTATACCTACTATTGTGCCCCTGCGGTCGATTTTATATCGGCAAAACCATCAGGTGTTTGTTTGAAAGGTTCAGGGAACACCTCAATTCAGTAAAAACAGGAAAGGGGTGCCCTAGATTCATCCAACATGTCAAAGAAGTTCATAATGGGGACGCCAGTTGTATTTCTTTTTCTGGATTAGAAATAGTACCCACTCCTCTGCAGGGAGGGGATAGACACCGCCTCCTCCTGCAGAGGGAAGCCCGTTGGATCCTGCGTACACAAGCGTTAGGAGAACTTGGATTAAACGACAGAAATGACCTCAGCCCTTTCCTGTAATCAAATTCCTTTGATTTTATTTATTCATAGGTGCTGTATATACTTGTATGTCTGTTTCTTTTTTCTTGCTGATGTGTTGCAAATATGTTGCACCACATCTATGTTTTTAGTTGTTTAGCGCAACCCCTTTTACCTATGTGCGGCCTGATTCGTTCATCTGTATGACGTCGGCCTGCACTAGAGGTTAAAGGAAGTGCGGACACAGACGCGCATTGAAGCACAGCCTGATGAAGCGCAATTAGCGCGAAACGGCCGCCGCTGCCATTGCGTGTCTGACTTGTCCACCCCCGGCCTGATTGTGGCTGAATAAAGCTGTTTTGACGTACACCGGTGAGTGCCGCTGCATGTTTCTTCTACTGATCCACATTTGTTACACTCTACTCACTGTTTGCAGCAGTGCACCGCCGAGCGTCTCTTTCCTCGCTGGCCTTGGAGCATCTGTGATCGCCGCATACTGACTGTGTGCTTGTTTGACTGTGCCGCCCCCTGCTCTTTTTCGTAAAAAAACAATGACTATCTGGCCTGCCTAGAGTTCAGATGCTTTGCTGATTGCAGGTAAGCCAGATTCTTATGGTCAGTAATTACCGTAATCGGATGAATCGCTCCTTCTAGCCAATGACGCCACTCCTCAAAGGCCAATTTAATGGCCAGCAACTCTCTAAACCAAATACAACAAAAGCAACATAACACCAGGCTAGGCCCCAAAGCTAGGGAACAGGGAAAGGTCACCAACTGTCAATCCCTGAGTCTTTCCCTGACTGCTGACAACATGAGCAAATGTTTAGGGTGGAAGTGCTCATGCGCTGGAGCCTAAGCCTAGCTAAAACTGAAACAAACCCTCAGCTAGGTAGCTGGAGATAAGACAACCGGTTCCTACGCTAGGTGCAGGAACCAGCGTCTTCCTGAGGCCTAGCCAGAAAACACAACAAAAGGGAAGGAGTAGGACATAGCTTAAGACGGATGGGGAGCAGGAGATCCACCAAACACCAGCTGAGAACTCCAGAAACAAATATAAACCGCAAACGGCTATAGTGAGAGGTGGGTATAAATAGCACCACTAAATAGCTAATGAGCAGAACCTGTGGGGAGGTGGGATCCTGCCCAAAACCACAATAAAGAGAAATCGAACAATCTGTCAGATAGACTCACGTGTCTATCAGTCTGTCAGATCTTTGCAGGCCTCTCACAGGGCAGGGCGTGACAAATATGCAATTGATCAGTAGTTGCTGTAGGCTACATGTGCAGGCCCTTTTCAAAAGCTACCTTATGGCTCATGCACACGACAGTATTTTGAGTTCAGTATGCTGGCCTTTTTTTAGTTCAGTATGCGGTACATATACTGAACCATTGATTTCAGTGTCTCCATGTGCATTCGATTTAAGTATTTCTGTATTTTCGTACCATGAAAAGATACAACATGTCCTTTTCTTGTCCGCAAATCACGGTGTTTGGATCCATTCAAGTCAATGGGCCCGCCCAAAAAACTGAACAGATACGGAAATGCATACGTCTTCCGTATACAATCTGTTTTTGCTGAACTATCTATTGAAAATGTTAGGCCCAGCCCAATTTTTTCTATGTAATTACTATATACTGTATATGGCATACGGAAAAACGGAAAGGAAACGTAAACACAACGGAAACTGAAAAACCCATACTGCCCTTAGTGAGGGGCATTTTAAGCTGAAAATCCCATTAGACTCTGCCTTCCAATTTAACTGTAGGCCAAGCCTAACATACAGTTAGTCATACACACACAGTTTGTCAAAGGCCTTTCATCCAGTTAACCAGTTTTCTCTGCTTGGCACTGATGAGGAGCAATCACCCCATAACAGCTGTCTGCAGATAAGGCACTGGCTTAGCTATAATACAAGTTATGTCTTAAGGCCTGTTTAAAAGGTCAACATTGATTGTGTACTCCTAACTAACCTGTCTGTCCCACAGGCTTATTTTAATTATTATATAAGTATAAAGCTGAGGCCTGCTCTCCCTGTATTCATTGGAGGCCATTTGGTACCAAGAGAGGTAAAATATAGAGGGGGCACAGCATGCATGTGCCTGTCCTAAAGAGTTTGCCTTGCCGAGGCGGATAGGCACAAATAATTTTATAATACAAAATGTATTTGCCAATAATCTCACATTTATATAATGAACATTGCATTAGCACTTGTATATTTTCTTTAGTGAATTTAGTGCAGAAGTTGTGTGCAGTTCTGCTGCGATACCGAAGGCATATAGAGGGACAAGAATTATTGGAACAACTATTTGCAATGGGTGTCATATATCTGTTGCCCCCCAAAAAACTGATTGAAAGGTGCGATATAGCTGCTTTCACTAAATATTGATTGAGGCCTGCGATACACCGACTTCCACAAAATACTGATTGAAAGGTGCAATATACTTGCTGCCACCAATTATTGATTCAGAGGTTCTATATACCTGTTTCCACAAAATACTGATTGAAGGGTGCGATATACCTACTTCCACCAAATATTGATTGAGGCCTGTGATACACAAGCTTCCACAAAATACTGATTGAGGGGTGCGATATACCTGCTTTCACCAAATATTGATAGAGGCCTGCGATACATCGGCTTCCACAAAATAATGATTAAGGTGTTCTATATACCTTTTTCCACAAAATACTGATTAAGGGGTGCGATATACCTGCTTCCATAAAATACTGATTGAGGGGTGTGATATACCTGCTTCTACAAAATACTTATTAAGGGGTTCCATATACCTGCTTCCACAAAATACTGATTGAGGGGTGCGATATACCTGCTTCCACAAAATACTGATTGAGGGGTGTGATATAGCTGCCTCAACAAAATACAAATTAAGGGGGTTTATATACTTGCTTCCACAAAATACTGATAGAGGGGTGCGATATACCTGCTTCCACAAAATATTGATTAACGTGTTCTATATACCTGTTTTCACAAAATACTGATTGAGGGGTGTGATATACCTGCTTCTATAAAATACTGATTAAGGGGTTCTATATATCTGCCTCCACAAAATACTGATTGAGGGGTGCGATATACCTGCTTTCACCAAATATTGCTTGAGGCATGCGATACACCAGCTTCGACAAAATATTGATTGAGGGGTGCGAAATACCTGCATCTGCAAAATACTGATTAAGGGGTTCTATATACCAGCTTTCACAAAATACAGATTGAGGGGTGTGATATACCTGCTTCCACAAAATTATAATTAAGGGGGTTGATATACCTGCTTCCACAAAATACAGATTGAGGGGTGCGATGTAGCTGCTTCCACAAAATCCTGATAGAGGGGTGCGATATACCTGCTTCCACCAAATATTGATTCAGGTGTTCTATATACCTATTTCCACAAAATACTGATTAAAGGTTGCGATATACCTGTATCTACAAAATACTGATTAAGGGGCTCTATATACCTGCTTCCATAAAATTCTGATCAAGGGGTGCGATATACCTGCTTCTACAAATACTAATTAAGGGGTTTGAAATACAAATTTCCACAAAATACAGATTGAGAGGTGCGATATACTTGCTTCCACCTAATATTGATACAGGTATTCAATATACCTGTTTCCACAAAATACTGACTGATGGGTGCGATATACGTGTTTCTAAAAAATACTGATTAAGGGGGTTCTATATACCTACCTCCACAAAATACAAATTGAGCAGTGCGATATGTCTGCTTCCACCAAATATTGATTTAGGTGTTCTATATACCTGTTTCCACAAAATACTGATTGAAGGGTGCGATATACCTGCTTCTACAAAATACTGATTATTGGGTTCTATATACCTGCTTCCACAAATTACTGATTGAGGGGTGCGATATACCTGCTTCTAGAAAATACTGATTGAATGGTTTGATATACCTGCTTCCACCAAATATTGATTCAGGTGTTCTTTATACCTGTTTCCACAAAATTCTGATTGATGGGTGCGATATACGTGTTTCTAAGAAAATACTGATTAAGGGGGTTCTATATACCTACCTCCACAAAATACCGTTTGAGGAGTGCGATATACCGGCTTTTACAAATACTGCTCTTTTCTAGGGACTTTGGCACAGAGTCATTTTGAAAATGACAGGCAGAGGAAGAGGCAGGCTGTTACGCAGGGGTAGTAGGGGTCAGGCAGGTGCACCAAGCGGGAGCCTAAGTGGGAAGTTAAAGAAGGTGCGTACGATTACGTCAAAGGACGCACCATAGTTGGTTGAGTGGCTCACTCAGCCTTCCGCTTCTGCACCCTCCTCATCCTCTGTATCTGCACCCTCCTCACTCTCTGCTGTGTGCACCCCCAAAGACACCACCACCATAGCCCCTCCACTCGAGTCAGAGGAATTATTTTCCCATCCATTCCCAGACCTGACCGATGCGCAGACATTCTTGGCATCAGATCAGGAGGAGGAGGTAGAAACGGCCACCAACCAGCGGTCTGATGACAGTACCCAGATAAGCCCAAGGAGGGTGCCCCTGCTGTTGCTGCCTACTCCGAGATCTCTAATGTCAGTGGTGGTGAAGGTGACGATGATGACATGTTGATGGACGTCACATGGGTGCCCACAAGAGAGGAAGAGGAGGGGAGTTCAGAGGGAGAGACGGAGCAGCAGATAGGGAGGAGAAGGAGAAAGAGCAGGCAGAACTCTCATTGTACATGATGCAAAAAGCAGACTGAAAATGTATCTGGAGCGAGCCATCCACCATGCACGGTCACATCTGGCGCTCCCAGGACGCCGGCACATGGCTCTGCATTGTGGGCTATTTTTAACTTGTCCACTGCTGACAATAGTGTTGCTATCTGCAGCCTGTGCTGTCAATGCATAAATCACGGTAATCCCAACGCTCACCTAGGGACGACCTCCTTAAGGCACCTGGCCTCCCATCACCGAGCCCAGTGGGAGCAAGGGAGTCAGAACCCACAAAGCCACACTCCCTTCGCTCCACATCCTGCCCCTTCTCCATCTCCTCCCATTTGTACTCCACCGTGCCGTCGTGTTCATCTGGCAGAAGGCCGGCTTCCGTGGCCCAAATGTTAAAGCGTAAAAAGTTGATGAAGCCGGATAACCATCTTTCCCAACGGCTTACCGCTGGCTTGTCAGAACTGCTAGCTTGCCAACTACTGCCAAATAAACTGGTGGACTTGGGGGGCTTTGGAAAATATGTGGCAATTGGCACACCGCAATGGAAGGTCCCCGGAAGGAAATATTTCTCCCAGAAGGGCATCCCAGAGCTATATGGCCACATTGAGCTGCAATTGAATATATCTCTGACACACAGTGTCGATGCCAAGTTAAATCTGACCACAGACACATAGTTTAGCAAACACGGGTAGGGAAGGTACATAACTTTTACTGCCCACTGGGTAAATCTTCTGACGGCTGTCAAGCATGTTACCCGTGGCACCCGTGTGGATTTGGTGTTACCGCCACGGATTGCATGCAGGCCTGCTTCTTCTTCTCCTCCTCCTACTCCATCCTCCATCCCCTCCTCGGCTGACTCCTCATTTTCCACTGCTACTACCTCTTCCGCACCCCCCAAGCTAGCCATAACCTATTCGACGTGCCAGGTGAGACGTTGCCATGCTGTGCTGCGGCTGTTGTGCCTGGAAGCCAAGAGCCACACCGGTCCCACTGCTTTCAGCTCTGCGGTCACAGGCTCACGATCAGTGGCTAACCCCACTAAATTTGACCGTGGGTAAAGTGGAACGCGACAACGTTGCCAATCTGCCGAAACAGGGCAAAATGACACACGTGCCTTGCATGGCACACGTCCTGAACTTAGTCGTGCATTGATTTGTTGCCAAATAACCCTGGGTCCATGACATCTTGTGGCAGGCCAGGAATATCCCTGACCATTTTGAAGATCTTACATGGCCATGGCTCGCCTTGCTGATGTTCGTTGGCGACAGCACCTGCCCGTCAGATGTCTGATTTTTGACAGCCCAACGCGCTGGAACTCCACCTTGTATATGCTTGATAGGCTGCTCCAGCAGCAATGTGCCATTAACGACTACATGTACGAACTCTGCAGCAGGACAGGTTCTGGGGAGCTTGGTTTCTTTTCACTGCGCCAGTGGCTGCTCATGCTTGACACATGCAGACTTCTGCAGCCATTTGATTAGATCACCAAACTGGTCAGTCGCAGCCAGGGCACCATGAGTGACATCGTACCTTACACCTTCTTTCTGGAGCGTGCATGAATGAATTCCCAGGGGGGGCTACCCCATCTGAGACAAGTCAGCAGGAGTCTGAAGAGGAGTAAGAGGAGGATGGTGGCTAGGGGGAGGAGGAGAAGAAGGAGCAAGAAGAGCAGGCTTTGAGGGGGACTTTAAACTTTTCGGGGATCCCTGGTGTTGTTCGTGGATGGGGGAGGAGCCTAAGACGACATTCTCCTGGGCGTTAAGCAGGAACCAGGCCGCTCCACCACTTCCAATTTAGTGCAAATGGGGACCTTGATGCTCCAGTGTTTGAAGAGGGACCCCCATATAAAAAGCATAAAGGGCAAGGACCAGTACTGGGTGGCAACTTACTTAGACCCCCGGTACAAACACAAAATGGCGGTTATGTTACCAGCATCACAGAGGGCTGTCAGAATGCAGCATTTCCAGGCCTTCCTGCGATAGATGCTGCATTCTGCTGTTGCAGGCACTGGCAAAGGAATTTCCACCCACAGCGAAACAGGTGCGGGTACCAATCCTACCGCGCCTGCAAGAAGAGGGTGGTTTGAAGATGTGTTGGTCACTTCGGATATGAGATCATTCTTGCAGCCAACCCATTGAGAGCTGCCCTCTGGATCCAGCCTCAGGGAAGGCCTAGACCGACAGGTGTCTGACTACATTGGATTAACTTCCGATGTGGACGCTCTGAGAAGCGAGGAACCCCTGAACTATTGGGTGTGCAGGTTTGACCTGTGGCCAGAGCTGGCACAATTTGCCATGGAAGTCTTGGCTTGCCCCTTGTCGAGTGTCCTGTCCGAAAGGACGTTCAGCGCAGCAGGGGGGATCGTCACCGATAAGCGCACTCGTCTAGCTCACGACAGTGTGGACTAACTCACATTTCTAAAAATGATTGAAGCATTGATCTCAGAGGAATTCAACACCCGTGATGACCACGTGTAATTAAATTTCCTCATGCCAGCCCATGCATATCAGCCACGACCCAGAACAAAGAATGGTCCTTGTCTTATGTATATTCAGTGGCATAAAGGCCTTTTCTGTCAGGTGAATGCCAATTTTGGGGGCCTCTACTCCAGTGGCCTACATTAAAATTTTTATCCACTGACCATCTAATATACCTCCAGCCACACAATCATTTGTTCTTTTCTGTCCAGTGAATGCATACATTTTGGGGCCTGTACTCCACTGGCCTGCAGTAAAATTGTTATCCACCGACCGCCTAATATACCTTCAGCCACATAATCACTTGTTCTTTTCTGTCAGGTAAATGCCTTATGCCATACTCCCGTGGTCTAAATTAAAATTTTTCTAGGCTCCAGCAGTGCACATTTTTTTAGAGTTTCCCTTTAAGATGCATAAAAATGCCCCCTGATTGAAATAGATTTTTTGTGGGAATTTCTGCCATTCATCCCCCTCTGGTATGTCAGTGTCCATGTTGTGTGACTATTTGTGCACTTCTAGTAAGTATTTGGTGGCTGCAAATATGACCTGAAGGTTTTGCCTTTAAATTGAATGGCGCGAATGCGCAGTTCGAGAACATTTGATCGCAAACACGCGTTTGCGAAACGTCCCGGTCGATGTTTGCCCATCACTAATTGTGAGGGCAGGAAAAGAAATAAAAAATGCAGCGGCAAGGGCCACATAGAGTAGCATTATTACAGTGATAATGCAGGGATAAGAAGTAGATGCTTGTGATTGGACTTTCCTTTTGTTTTTTTGTGGTAAGGCCACAACAACGATAAGGACACGTCAGGATTACATTGGATGCTGCTGGCTGCTATGGTCAAAATGTTATCACAGAATGCAATCAGGGTGTCACAATAGGATAGGTCATCAATATTACTGGTTGCACAACCTCTTTGAAACAAGAGAGCTGAAGCAAAAATCTAATTTCCTTTCATGCAGTCTTCAAAAAATAAACATATAAAAAGTACACAATCAGATTTAGTTTTTGATGGGGAAATAAGTGAAATTTGTCTGATGTTGACCTACATTCCAAATCATTCTTTGATATTATACAGCACAAGATATTCCATTATTTACAATCAAGATCATAAGAAATGCATAATAGATACATTGCATTTAGATTTCGATGGTGATGATGATTTACATTTTGATGTATTTGTTTTATTTATACTATTTCTTATTTCAAAACAATACATTATTATAAACTGTCACACTGCATTTTTGTCACATTCATTCCAGCCCAGCTGAATGCTTGGGGCTCTTCAGCATCACATTTTGATATCAGGCAAGCTGCCTTAATTAGACGGCATGGATGGAGACATCTTCACAATTTTCTTACTGTTTTACTTTGGTGCATCAGCATACCATGTCAGTCTGATTGGCTTTAAAGGGGTTGTGTCACTTCAGCAAGTGGCATTTATCATGTAGAGAAAGTTAATACAAAGCACTTACTAATGTAATGTGATTATCCATATTACCTCCTTTGCTGGGTGGATTCATTTTACCATCGCATTATACACTGCTCGTTTCCATGGTTACGGCCACCCTGCATTCCATCAGCGGTGGCCTTGCTTGCAGAATCTCTTCTAGTGGCAAACATCCCCATATAGCACCCGTTGGAGCATGTACAGCAATACACAAAGATTCTCCAGCACCAGAGTCATGTGCACTGGAACATAAAATCTTATTTTTTAAGTGCTTAAAAACTGAAACTAGTTAAGGCTACTTTCACACTGGCGTTTTGAATTCCGTTTGTACGATCCGTTTCAGGGATCTCACAAACGGTTAAAAACGGATCAGTTCAGCCCCAATGCATTCTGAATGGAAAAGGATCCGTTCAGAATGCATCAGTTTGGCTTCGTTGCGCCTTCATTCCGCTCTGGATGGCTTGCAGCGTTTTGGTGTCCGCCTGGCGATGCGGAGCCAAACAGATCCGTCCTGACTTACAATGTAAGTCAATGGGGACGGATCCGGTTTCACTGACACAATATGGTGCAATTGAAAACGGATCCGTCCCCCATTGACTTTTAATGTAAGTCAGGACGGATCCGTTTTGACTTAGACTTTTTTTTAAAAAGAATAATGCAAACGGATCCATTCTGAACGGATACAAGCGTTTGCTTTAAAGGTGCGGATCCGTCTGTGCAGATACCAGACGGATCCGCACCTAACGCAGGTGTGAAAGTAGCCCAATATGTCTCAACATGGTATCTGAAGGACACATAATTGAACTGTCACAGCAGCTTTCCTGACTGAGACTCACGTGGTGTCACAACATTCCTCCAAACCATTCTAGATCTAGCAATACAGTTGAATATAATGGTTCAGCAGAGAGCTTTCATCTTTCATCCTGTGATCTCTTCCACAAACAGGTTAGATGCAGTGATTTCATTGCATCTGCAAAGCTGAACTGGGGACAGCATAAGCTTGAAGATGATATGCTCCATTTGTCATCGGAATGGGGCTAGGATTAAAATTGTATTATTTTAATAAAACTACAGGGGCATGAGGGAGTGTCATTAGGGGCATCACCATTGTGAGGGGAAAATAAGGGGGCATCCCTAGGTGTTGCTAGGTAGGTCAAAACAACTGGGGCTTGGATGTTTCATCCAGAACCCTAAAGGTAGTTGCTGCAATTGTATAGGCCTATGAGACAGTAGAATGGAGCAGATGGTTGTGAAGCAATGACATCATCGCTACCACCTGTGTCGGGTCTCAGGCTTTTTGTTGACTTCATCGCAACTACCTTAACCGAGAAGCCGACTGTCTGAACCGAGAAGCTTGTGGCATGCACCACAGATTGTTTAGAGGAGCGGGGAGTCAGATGAGTATTTTTTTTTTCTTCCTGACTTTGGGGAAAGATACTACTGTGAATGATTATATGTTATCAAACAATATGTATGGCAGAACACTGTTATACATGCAAACAAAAGAATTAGAGATTAGAGATTATTCTGGATTACAGTGGTACTATAAGTACTATACATGAAAAATGGAAGCTCTTTGCAAACACTTTTGATCAAACGTGTGTTGGGCCCATCTACCAACATCAAGGTGGCTTCTGCAGATTCGTACCACTAACAGAGCTGCCTCTCCTGGGCCTAACCTAAACGTACAATGTTCAGGGCGGTGCAGGAACCAGCTACATTTATAATCGGCTTAGAAGCCATGGGCAGATGGGCAGGGAGTGCTTAATCTAAAAGGGAGGCAGTGTACCCTCCAAACACACTGCAAGAAAATTTAGAGTAGCAAATCCATAGTCATATGTGCACATTTATAAAGCTAACATGTAGAAAATGTTGGTTTTGAGAACTGACTCCCATTCTCTGTCTCTTTCCAATAAGATTGGAGCGAATAGAGGGTGAGGAGTGGCAAGTATAATATGAGCTTGCAGGCTTCTAAAGACAGTGGGTCAGATTTAGCAATACTGTCTATCAGTAAGTGCTCAATTAGAGCAAACAAGTTTTGGGCCAATTATTCGGAACAAGCATTCATAGGAACTAGAGATGAGCGAATCGAAGTTGACGAAGTGGAATTCAATCCGAATTTGAGGAAAAATTTGTTTCGCACCAAATCTGAATTTCCTCACGCTTTGTGGTAATAAATCACATTTTTTTCCTAAAATAGCTACTGCACGTGTGAGGACATGGAGCAAGGAACTCTGGGAAGGCGGGATCACCCATAATGCCATGCATGCAGCCAATCAGCAGCCAGCCAGCCCTGTGATGTCACAGCCCTATAAATAGCCTCAGCCATTTTGGATCCTGCCATTTTCCAGTGTACTTAGTGCAGGGAGAGACGTCAGCAGGTGCTAGGGACAGTGCTAGGAAAGACTTCATTGTGCTAAAAATTTTTTACAAGTGCAGGGAAAGATTATTCAAGGTATAGGGAAAGGATAGGGAGGTATCATTCCACAGCATTTATGTTGAAAGAGTTCAGTAGGGGAGGTTACAGCCTGGGTAATAGAAACAATCCTATTACACCTTGCTGCACTGACTGGGGACTCAAATTGCCATTATACAGCTCTGCAAACTGTTCTTGTAATTGGGCTTTTACAGCCATTAACAGGGTTTATTATAAGGAAATATTTCTATATCTTATTTGCCCTTGTGCGGTGCAGTTATATGTTCTAAAGCATTTTTTGGCTTTTATTAGTGGGAAAAAAGGCTTATTAGCCATTCTGTGGTGAAGTGCTAAAATGACAGCACTTTTTGTTGTGTATTAGTGGCAAAAGAAAAATATATATGCCGTTCAGCAGTGCAGTTATATGTTCTAAAACCTTTTCTGGCATGTATTATTGGCAAAAGAAAAATATATTTGCTATTCAGCCATGCAGTTATATGTTGTAAAACCCTTTTTGTCATGTAATAGTGGCAAAATAAAAATATATTTGCCGTTCAGCGGTGCAGTTATGTTCTAAAGCCTTTTGTGGCATGTATTAGTGGAAAAAGATAAATATATTTGCCGTTCAGTGGTGCAATTACATGTTCTAAACCCTTTTGTGGCATGTATTAGTGGCAAAAGTAAAATATATTTGCTGTTAAGTGGTGCAGTTATATGTTCCGAAATCTTTTGTGGTGTGTATTAGTGACAAAAGTAAATTATATTTGCCGTTCAGCGGTACAGTTATATGTTCTAAAGCCTTTTGTGGTGTGTATTAGTGGCAAAATAAAAATATATTTGCCATTCAGCGGTGCAGTTATATGTTATAAAGCCCTTTTTGTCATGTATTAGTGGTAAAAGTTAAATATATTTGCCGTTCAGTGGCGCAGTTATGTTATAAAGCCCTTTTTGTCGTGTAATAGTGGAAAAAGAAAAATATATTTGTCGTTCAGTGGTGAAGTTATATGTTCTAAAGCCTTTTATGGCGTGTATTAGTGGCAAAAGTAAAATATATTTGCCGTTCAGCGATGCAGTTATATGTTCTAAAGCCTTTTGTGGCGTGTATTAGTGGCAAAAGAAAAATATATTTGTCGTTCATCAGTGCAGTTATTTGTTATGGCCAGGGAGCTGTCTATCCTTCCCATCATCTACTGGTCCAGATGCTCCTGCTCCTCGCCCTTAAAGATGACCTTGCGGTTCGCCTGGCGGTCATTTCATGGCAAACTTTGCTCGTTCGCAGTTGGCCGAACAAGCGAAACTATGGTGATTTCCACCTGCGTCATATTATTTTGCACTGTGCCGAATTTTGACCGATGACACATCCATCAGGTGGGACAGGACAGCCAATTGAGACGTTTCAGCACATAGACACATCCCTTACCTGTCATGGTCTTACCTTCTTGCTGTTCTCCTTCGTTTGACATGTGCTGGCGGCCATCTTGGTTTCTGGGTTTCTTGTAGCCTCCCACCCTGCGGCTTCTCCTTCCCACTGGGAGGAGCTGGATGCCTAGCTCATATATATAGGAGGTCTGTGGCTTCAGTTCCCTGCTTGGTCCTCCTGTGTTCACATGCTTCTAAGACTGCTGCTGCTTCTGGTTCCTGATCCTGGCTTCGTCTGACTACCCTTCTGGTTCCTGATCCTGGCTTCGTCTGACTACCCTGCTGGTTCCTGATCCAGGCTTCGTCTGACTACCCTGCTGGTTCCTGATCCAGGCTTCGTCTGACTACCCTTCTGGTTCCTGACTTCTGGCTTCGCAAGACCCTGCTTCGGTTTAGCCATCCGCTTGGACTTTTGCCTTACAGCTTTATTTTTAATAAAGCCTTCTTATTTCCACCTATCTCTTGTTGTACGTCTGGTTCATGGTTCCATGACATTAGGACCAAGCCATGAATTCTGACGGTACAGGGCCATCCTCGCTACCTACGCTGGTTGCCAGACTTGATCAGCAGGATCACCTGTTGGGTCGGTTCGCTGTGGCGTTGCAAACCCTGCTTGAACGCACGGCTCATTTAGCTTCCGTTGCCGATGGGTCGGTTGTCGCTCCTGGGCCCGCTCCTACTGCCGCTCCGGTTGTTGCGCCAGAGTCTACCCAGACACCTGTTGCTGCGCCTGCGGTGTTTCGGGGTATGACCGGTTCTGCCCCCCTTCCACAGCGCTTTGGGGGAGAGCCAACTCAGTGCCGAGGTTTCCTTAACCAGGTGGGCATTTATTTCGAGTTGCTGCCACATGCCTTTCCTACTGAGAGATCAAAGGTGGGCTTCTTGATCTCGCTGCTCTCGGACAAGGCCTTGGCCTGGGCCAGCCCTTTATGGGAGAACAACAATCCGGTGGTTGCCGAGTTTTCCGGTTTTGTTGCTTCTCTTCGGAAGGTATTCGATGTGCCGGCTCGTGCTGCCTCTGCTGCAAAGCTCCTTATGTCCATCAGACAGGGTTCACGATCCGTAGCTGAATACGCCATTGAGTTTCGTACCCTGGCAGCAGAGGTACGCTGGAATAATGAGGCTCTGGTCGCTGCTTTCTCTCATGGTCTCTCGGATGCCTTGAAGGATGAGGTTGCAGCTAAGGACCTACCAGTGGAGCTCGAGTCCCTTATTTCTTTCCTGATTTTGATTGACACCAGACTCAGGGAGAGACCTTCCTTTAAGGAGAGCCTGCGGAGGTCTTCTAACAGATTGGCGCCTACGTTTGCTGTCCCACCCGTGCCTCCCTCTCCTCCCACGCTTCCTGGGGATGACTTGTCTGGGGGTGAACCCATGCAGCTGGGGTTTGCTCGCCTGTCCGAGGGGGAGAGGGTACTCCGGAGACGCGAGGGCCGATGCATGTACTGTGGTCTCGGTGGGCATTTTCGGTTGGCATGCCCGAACCGTCCGGGAAACGCTCGCACCTGAGATCCTGTCGGGGGCAGATCTTGGGTGGAGTCTCCTCGTCCCCGGTTTCCCGTGTTGACAAACCACTGATTACTGTTGTCCTCTCCTGGGTCGGGGGCTCGGTGACGACCCAGGCGTTGGTGGACTCTGGTGCTGGTGGTCTGTTCATTGATAGTGTGTTCGCTGCCGCCAATTCCATTCCTCTGCAGCCTCGAGGTTCCCCACTGGCTCTTGAGGCGATAGACGGCAGACCCCTTCTGCCGCCACACGTGACTCAGGAGACCCTTCCAGTGGGGATGGCCATTGGTGCCGTTCACAGAGAGTCGGTCTGTCTCCAGGTTATTTCGTCTCCACACTACTCGGTGGTCTTGGGGTACCCCTGGCTCCAGAAGCATAATCCGACTTTCGATTAGAGATCGGCCGAGATCCTCTCGTGGTCACCGCAGTGTGGGGCTAGTTGCATCCATGGGCCTGTCAAGTTGCTGTGTACTTCCTCGGACTCTCTGTTGCCTCCTGAATACGAGGAGTACCGGGATGTATTCGATAAGGTGCGTGCGGTTGCCCTACCTCCGCACCGTCCATACGATTGTGCCATAGAGTTACAATCTGGTGCCGTTCCTCCTCGTGGCAAAGTCTATCCACTGTCGGTAGCGGAGAATGAGGCCATGGAGGAGTACGTGAGGGAGGCGCTTTCACGCGGACACATTCGCAAATCCTCGTCCCCGGCTGGGGCTGGATTTTTCTTTGTGAAAAAGAAGGGCGGTGAGTTGAGGCCTTGCATCGACTACAGGGGTCTCAATCGCATCACGATCAAGAACGCTTACCCGATACCCTTGATTTCCGAGCTGTTCGATCACCTCAAAGGGGCCACGGTCTTTACCAAACTCGACCTGAGGGCGGCATATAACCTGGTAAGGATCAAGGCGGGCGATGAGTGGAAGACCACGTTTAACACCAGGACCGGTCATTATGAATCCTTGGTTATGCCCTTTGGGTTGTGCAATGCGCCCGCAGTCTTCCAGGAATTCATCAACGATGTTTTCCGTGACCTGTTGCAGCAGTGTGTGGTGGTCTATTTGGATGACATCTTGGTATATTCTGAATCCATGGAGGCCCACATTCTGGATGTCAGACGAGTGTTGCAACGCTTACGAGAGAACAAGCTGTTCGGTAAGCTTGAGAAATGCGAATTTCACCGATCCCAGGTAACCTTCTTAGGTTACATCATTTCCGCTGAGGGGTTCTCCATGGATCCTGAGAAGGTTTCGGCTGTCTTACAGTGGCCCCAGCCCAGTGGGCTTCGTGCCCTGCAGCGCTTTTTGGGCTTCGCCAATTATTATCGGAAGTTCATCAGGGACTTTTCCATGCTAGCCAAGCCTCTCACGGATCTGACCAGGAAGGGCAGTAATCCCCAGGTCTGGCCGCTCGAGGCCATCCGAGCTTTTGAAGCTCTAAAGTCCGCCTTTGTGTCGGCTCCGATTCTGTCGCATCCCAACCCTGGGTTGCCTTTTGTCCTCGAGGTGGACGCGTCTGAGACGGGAGTAGGCGCCCTCCTGTCTCAGCGTAGAACACCAGAGGGTCCTCTGCTTCCTTGTGGGTTTTACTCCCGGAAACTGTCTTCCGCGGAGTGCAACTATCAGATTGGTGACAGGGAGTTATTGGCCATCGTGCAGGCCCTTAAAGAATGGAGGCACTTGCTCGAGGGCTCGGTGGTTCCGGTTCTCATCCTGACGGACCACAAGAATCTGACCTACCTCTCTGAGGCCAAGAGATTGACACCACGTCAGGCCAGATGGGCTCTGTTCTTGTCACGTTTTAATTACGTGGTCTCCTACCTACCCGGTTCCAAGAACATCAGAGCGGATGCCTTATCACGGCAGTACTCCGAGCTGTCCGCGAGGAGTCGATTCCGACTTCGGTCATACCTCCGAATCAGATCCTGGCCGCTATTCGCACCAGCCTGACCTCTCCCCTGGGTGAGCAGATTTTGGCGGCTCAATCTGGTGCTCCCTCTGGGAGACCCAACGGCAGATGTTTTGTGCCTGAGGAGTTGCGCACTCGGTTGTTGCGAACCTACCACAACTCCAAGGCCGCGGGGCATCCTGGAAAGAATCAGCTGTCCTGGGCTGTTTCACGTCTGTTCTGGTGGCCTTCTCTACGTTCCGACATCGCCGCATATGTAGCGGCATGCTCCGTTTGTGCCCAGAGTAAGTCCCCTCGGCACCTTCCGTTGGGCCTTTTGCAACCCATAGCCACCGGGGAGCGTCCATGGTCACACCTGGGGATGGATTTCATTGTGGACCTCCCTGCATCCCGAGGCCATACGGTCATTCTCATGATTGTGGATCGGTTTTCCAAAATGTGCCACTGTGTTCCTCTCAAGAAGTTACCCTCTGCACAAGAGTTGGCCTCGATTTTTGCCAGGGAGGTCTTCCGGTTGCACGGTTTGCCCAAGGAGATTGTGTCGGATCGGGGGAGTCAGTTTGTGTCCAGGTTCTGGCGCGCCTTTTGCTCCCAGTTGGGGATTCATCTCTCTTTCTCCTCGGCCTACCACCCTCAGTCCAATGGGGCCGCAGAACGATCCAATCAGGCCTTGGAGCAATTCCTTCGTTGCTATGTCTCCGATCACCAAGACAATTGGGTTGACCTCCTGCCTTGGGCTGAGTTTGCCAGGAACACGGCGGTGAACTCTTCCTCTGGGACGTCTCCCTTCATGGCCAATTATGGGTTCCAACCTGGCGTGTTACCGGAGGTATTCTCTCCCCAGGATATTCCGGCTGTGGAGGATCACCTTTCCGTCCTACGTGCTTCTTGGGTACAGATCCAGAGGTCCCTTGAGGTCTCTGCGCAGCGCCAGAGACTCCAGGCTGATCGCAGACGAGCGCCCGCTCCTTCCTACCAGGTCGGAGACCGCGTATGGTTGTCCACCCGCAACCTCAACCTTCGAGTGCCCACTCCCAAGCTGGCGCCTCGCTTTGTTGGTCCCTTCCGAGTGCTTCGCAGGGTAAACCCGGTAGCCTATGCCCTCGCGCTTCCTCCTGGCATGCGGATCTCCAACGTGTTTCATGTCTCCCTGTTGAAGCCACTGGTGTGTAATCGTTTCACTTCCTCGGTTCCTCGGCCTCGTCCGGTCCAAGTGGGCAATCGTGAGGAGTATGAGGTGAGCAATATCCTGGACTCACGCCTGGTCCGCGGTCGGGTGCAGTTTTTGGTCCATTGGCGTGGTTATGGTCCAGAGGAGCGTTCCTGGGTTCCCTCCGCAGATGTCCATGCTCCTGCCTTGCTCCGAGCCTTCCACGCACGCTTCCCTCAGAAACCGTTCTTTACTCCGCGGAGGAGGGGCCCTTGAGGGGGAGGTACTGTCATGGTCTTACCTTCTTGCTGTTCTCCTTCGTTTGACATGTGCTGGCGGCCATCTTGGTTTCTGGGTTTCTTGTAGCCTCCCACCCTGCGGCTTCTCCTTCCCACTGGGAGGAGCTGGATGCCTAGCTCATATATATAGGAGGTCTGTGGCTTCAGTTCCCTGCTTGGTCCTCCTGTGTTCACATGCTTCTAAGACTGCTGCTGCTTCTGGTTCCTGATCCTGGCTTCGTCTGACTACCCTTCTGGTTCCTGATCCTGGCTTCGTCTGACTACCCTGCTGGTTCCTGATCCAGGCTTCGTCTGACTACCCTGCTGGTTCCTGATCCAGGCTTCGTCTGACTACCCTTCTGGTTCCTGACTTCTGGCTTCGCAAGACCCTGCTTCGGTTTAGCCATCCGCTTGGACTTTTGCCTTACAGCTTTATTTTTAATAAAGCCTTCTTATTTCCACCTATCTCTTGTTGTACGTCTGGTTCATGGTTCCATGACATTACCCTATAAATAAACCCGATCTGGCAGCCATTTTACATTAAATTTTTTTGCCGGTGTAGTGAGAGGTTGCTGTGTGGAGCAGGGACAGACTATTAGGGACACTAAACGCTAGCTAATAGGGCCACAAAAGTCTTTTTAGGGACTGATATGGGTGTGCTATCAATAGGTGTGACATACTGAGGGGTGTGATATACTTATAATATACTTTCTAACATAGAAATTAATGTGTAAGAATTAATGGAATTTCTTCCATAGCTTCAAGGTGTAAGTTAACTAATTACTTCAGTCTTCGGGAACCTGTTCTTGGGTTTGTAGACACAAATGTTCAAGAATAAATGATGGATTTACACAAAGACAATGGCTGAGTAACATTTATGGTGGTTCCCAAACAGACATAGATAAACCATGAATAGGGTAGGACTTTTGATTGTGTAACTAGACTGGAAGTTAACAAAGTGTATATATGATTCAGTAAATCAAGGAGAAAAATATCCAGCTCACCATAAGGGTTTGGTGCACGGAGAGGACCGGACCCGTCCCTTGTATAATCAGAAAAGAATAGAATATTCTCCAGCATCCATCAAGGTTGATTATCTTTATTGTAAGTCGGTATAAAAGCACATACTTCAATCTTCACCACCCTCCACCACAGGTTGGTGGAGGATGGTGAAGATTGAAGTATGTGCTTTTATACTGACTTACAATAAAGACGATCCACCTTGATGGATGCTGGAAAATATTCTATTCTTTTCTGTATATATGATTGCTTGGTGAGAATCAACATTCTATTGCTTCCATGTTAGACATTCCAAATCCTGTTTTTTAAAATCAGTTAATAAGTAAAATCCAAATTAATTCCAAAAATTATACGTGGACCTCTGGTGCCATCTGGTGGTAGAATAGAATTAAGGAATTTATTGCAAAATTCCTAGGGGAGGTCCTATTAGTTATAAAATGATGTCACTAGTTGTTTATTAAACTAGACCAGTCCCATTTTAGATAGGATGAAAAGATGGTATGGGCTGACAGAGAGATCAGATCAGAACTATCATCAGATGAGATCAGGAGGCAGATCATCAGGAAGCAGATCATCATCATCCTCATCATCTTCTTGAATCAGCTTGGGATGGTCATCTTGAAGAAAACATCTTAAGTCATCAGATCCAGCCCTGACCACCTTTTCAATCATTGGAGTCAGCCATCTTAGAACCATTGAAAGTGATTTCTGCTAGCTGGCACTTTTGGTATAGTATTACCTTACCTATATTTTATAGGATAATTAATAATATAATATATATCTATATATATTAAATTCAATCAACCATACCTTGTGTATAGTATCTGTTTTGGAATAAAATTGGGCTGCACCTGCAGCATCATCCTACAACTTAATCTGATTCAGGGAGATTTATATATACTGTATACGGTATCATCTCCAAAGAACTGAATTCAGTTCTAGGCCGATATGGTTAGAGAGATAAATATTTATATATATTTGTTTCTATAAAAGAGGAAAATCTGAAATAGACCATATTTGAATTTAATCAGACATTTGTCAGCTGAGAGAAATCAGATATCCAATTGATTTAAAATATAATTGCGGGGTATTGTTATAATAAGGCATAATTGTGTGTGTATATATATATATATATATATATATATATATATATATATATGTGTATATGCACTCTCGATTATTTTGACTTTATTATTATTTTGCATATTTTTGATATACCACCGCCTTCTTTTTGTCGTCTAACTTAGCGCAGATAACGAGCTCGTTTTAGCTTGGTAATTATGATAATAGATTAGAATCTCCTTTATTACAGATTCTAATTTATTCACATAAATAATATAGACTGTCAATCGGAGACAGCATAAATATTCCGACATAATTGGAGGTCCCACCGAGATCTGCCTAGTTGATACAAACATTTGGGGTGCAAAATATATATTTGATAAAGTTATTGTGGTACTTGTAGTGCAAAAAGTAGAGAAATGTCTGAAGACAATGGTAAGGCAAGAAAGGTATTGCAGGCTGGTGCAGAAGCAAAACTTGATATGCAAAATAAAGAAAGGTAAGCATTAATGAAAGATCAAGTATTACTGCACATTCAAGATAGATTAGAAATTAAAGGAGATTTAAAAGTATGGGAAGCTATTCTGCAAGAAACAGTTGCAGAATATCCTGATGATATTTGGACTAAGGAATCCAGGTTTGCTGAGTTTATCTGTAGCATTGCTCAAGCTAAACACAAAAAGGATAAGGATACAATGATCCTTCAATCTTTGCCTGAATTCATGCTTGCAATTTGTGGATTCGCAAAACGATTATAAAAGGCGAAATCTAAAAATTGGCAACAGGCTAAAGAAATAAGTGAGATTGAAGTTAAGGCTGCCACAGTTTCTGGTGAATTAGCACAATTATCTGCTAACTTATCAGAATATTGTGACAGAGATAATCACCATAAAGAGTTGATCAAAAATCTTGAATGGAAATTAGGTGAAATCTCTAGTGAATTATCTGAATGTCAAAAATCTAATGATGATCTAGAAAAGGAATGCAAAAGATTGTATAATGACAATAGAAATTTTCAAAAAGAGTTAGACAGCCAGGATGTAACATCTTTGCCACATAGACAGGAAGAATCTACCAGTGAAGTAAAGGTTAGACGTTTAATCTGGAGGTCAGATGCAGAAAGTGAATATGGTGTCCCTTCTAAAGGAGAAGAACTAATGTCTCTGAGAGATCATTCTCTTTCTAAGTTAAAACTTATATCACCCCCTAGGTCCACAAAAAGTTTATCACAGAAAGCCCATCAGCGTATGATAGATACCACCAAAGTAATCAAGTTTCTAAAAGAAACTGTGGGTCAATTCACAAAAAAGGATCACCCTTCATAATTAATCATCTAGAAACATAAGAAGAGGCAATACAAACATTACATTTAGAAAAGGATAGACAGAAAATTGAATATATTACCTGGGTATTTGAGCCAAAACACTGGTATTTCTTTACTTCCCTCAGAGATATGGGCAAATATACCTGGTCAGAAATAGTGTTAGAGATTAAGACTGAGTTTGGCCCCTATAAGTCAGCTACTGCTGCAAGGAGGGCCAAATCAAAGTCCCAGGGAATTTTTGTACGTCCTTAAAAATGCTTATAGTCGATCTGAAAAAGATCCCAATTTTGAAAACCGTGAATTTATCCAGTTATTTTATGATGCTTTGCCTAATAAAATAAAATGTATTTTTGCTAGGGATTGCCATCCCAGAAAAACTCTGGATTGGTTGCAAACAGAGAGTACAACAAAGTCTCCAGACAGGAGATTTAAAAAATCCAATGAGGAGATAGCTGAAACTCATTTATAAAGCGGAAAATCAGGGAAAATTTGAGAGCCCCAAAAGGAGTTATGCAGAGGTGGTAAAAAGTTCTAGGCCTTCTTAGCCAAATAATAGGAGATAATAGGCCTTCCCAGCCACCATGATAGGAGATGAAAGAAAACTAGTGGCAGGAATTGGCATTACTTGGACAGATAAATTTACTAAAATTTCAGTGGGATACAGTATTGGTGCTAAAAGTAGCCAGGTAGCAGAATTAGCTGCTGTATACCAAACTCTTAAGATTGCTATAGAGCACAATATCAAAGAATTAGTTATAGTTACTGATTCTAATTATGTCTGGAACAGTTTTGTAGAATATATGCCCACATGGAAGAGGAATCACATGTTACGGTCCAACAATAAACTGGTGAAACACGCCAAGTTGTTTTGTGTCATAGACGAATTGGTCCAAGGTAATGATTTAACCGTTTATTGGATAAAGACTAAAGGTCATTCCAAAACCCAGAATATAGATAAAGAGGGTAATGACCTAACTGATGAACTAGCTAAACAAGGAGCCATAAATGGTGACCACGTGGATATAGATCATTTCCATTGATGCTATCACTAGACAACAAGCTAGAGTCCAATCTGAAAATAGTGTAGCTCAATGGAGCCAAGAATCTACAACTGAGGATCTGATTAAAAGCCAGAAGGAAGATCCTATACTTTGTATCTCCTATGGACATATTGAGGATCCTAATAATAATCCCATATCGGAAGATGATTATGGCCAAAAGGAAGATCTCCGATTACTTATGAATACCAAATCCCAATTTAGTATTCAATATGGGTTATTAATGAGAATCTCTAAACATGGTATTGAACAATGGGTAGTTCCCACTACATTTAGAGGTTTGATTCTACAACATGCCCAAGATGCACCGACAGCTGGTCATCTGTCACGGATGAGAGTGGGGGAAACCCTCATCCGTGCGATGTTAAGGAATAGGGGAGTTGCTCGGCCAGGACAACAGAATTAGGGAGCAGGTCACCTCCTAAAGCGTCCCTAACTCTGACCCTGACTCCTAACTGTATGAGCCAACCCAGATGGTAGGAGGGCTCATACTCAGGAACCTCGGGTCCCAACTAGCCCTCAAGAGATCCCTGAGCTAGTAGCTGGGTAATACAACCTGTTCCTCCTACACATGGACGAACAGGAGTCTAAGCTGGCCAAGCTGCAAGGAAAGGGGAACATCAACAGCCTGTGGATATGGCAGGTGAGTGAACCCACTTCCACACCTACCTGCCACAGACACACTGACTGGAAAGGGAATTAACCCTTCCAAAACCAGACAGGGTAGTGAAGCCACTTAAAGGGGAAGTGCACACACACAAAACCCCGTGCACACCAAACAGACAAAGTGCCCACATACAAAGACAGGTCGCCTGGTGCAACCGCATGCACTTGACAGCAAGCTGCCTAGCAACAGCTCAGGCTGCTATACTGCCAAATACATCATGTTGCCAGCGGCAACCACACGTGAGGCAACATACTACAGCCCTCACCTATGATTGACAAGAAGACCAGACCGCAGGCAACTGCTTGCGGTTCCAGGAGTCACTGCCATGACCATGGTCGTGACATCATCATGGAGAAAAGATTACATAGGAGTCATTTACATGATTTTGCCTGCTGGCTTCATATGTTAAAAGATGTACAAATTTACTTCCGAGGTTGTTTGGTGTGTGCTCAATTTGAACCTCAGGGTCCCACGCATCGTGCTCCACTTCAGAAGAAGGGTTTTTCATTACCTTGGTCCGATATCCAAATAGATTTCATTGGTCCTGTTACCCGGTCGTCTTGAGGGAATAAATACATTTTGACAGTCACTTGTGTGTTTACCAAATGGGTAGAGTGTCTACCGGCCCGCAATAACACAGCCGAGACAATAACACAGCCGTGCATTTTTGTTGATTAACCATGTATTTTCCAGATTTGGGTTACCGTTAATGATTGATTCAGACCGTGGATCACACTTTGTAAGTGAGGTAATGGCGAAGATGTGGAAGATCTTGGGTGTGAAGAGAAAATTACATATTGCCTATTGTCCAGCATCTAGCGGATCCGTTGAGCGCTATAACCAGTAAATTTTAAACATCCTTAAGAAGTATGTTAAGGATTCTGGTAAAGACAGGGATATAAAGCTGCCGTTAGTGCTCATGGCTATTAGAGCCACTCCAAGTGCTGCAACCAAGATGTTCCCTTTTGAGCTGACGACGGAAGAATAATGATACTTCCACAACATCTGTTATATCGCACATCAGATCATAACCTGATCAATGGAGCCACAACACATCAGTATGTGGAGGACCTTTGTAAGTATCTTCAACATGTGTTTGCTTTCGCGCAGAAGAACCTTGAGAAATCCGCCGTAAGTAACAAAACTTATTATGACTTGAAAACTACCAAAAAGGAATATGAGGTAGGAGATAGAGTGTACCACTATAAATTTGCCCGGGATCGGGTAAAAGAAAGAAAATTTCTCCCATCATGGAAAGGTCCGTATGATGTAATTGATAAAATATCACCTGTGGTTTATAAGGTGAAAATTGATACGAAAAATGGATTCATGGAGAAATGGGTCCATGTAAATCAATTGTGAGTATGTCATCCAAGATCCCAACTGAGAATCATAGAACGTGATGCTGAATAAGAGAATGAATAAGGATTGCGTTAATCTTATTTCTCTCAGTTCACAGATGTTCCGATTTGATGTTTCCTTACAAAGTATTTTATATAACAAAGTTAGGAAACTGTAAGTGTAAATGGATAAGAATATATATATATTTATACTCTTAATTTCTTTTTGAAAAAGGAAGTAATTGGCGGAACCAGACGTGATTCCAGGCGACGATGATAACAACAAAGATACAGATATTTTGCGGATGGTGTTGATCCGTGATGTCCAATTCAAGACGGAACTAATCATCAACCCGAATCTACAGTTTTCAGATGTCCCAGGGTTGTGAATGATGGCAAAGAAGATTTTACTTCAAGAATCTTTGCGAAGTTGGATCCAAAGACATACATTGGATGAAAACTACAGGATATCCCATTTTAGCTTAGAAAAGGTACCAAATTGGTACATTGTGCATGGGAACAAAGTTACAGCAATAATGGCATGATTGGTGCCAAGTTTAGCTTTTTCTTACATGCTAAAACCATTGGACACAGGATCTCTGTGATAATAAGACTCGGATAAAATATATTAATGAACATGATAATTCTTCCGACCTATTCCCAGTTAGGTCTTAAGGGGATCCTTGACTAACGTGGGAAGATGGGTATTTGTCAGAACTTTTGAATATAAAAGAATTCATTATATATATATATATATATATATATATATCTATCGACTTTGATATCCTGATATCTGTGCTGTATCACAACCATTTTGTCTTATTTGGAAAGGGCAGGATGAGGACAAAACTCTTTGGGCTTAGAATCCCTAACTTCAGATTAACAATCTGTACAAAAGTGTTTACCCAAGTCTGCTTTTGTGAGAAGGAGGTTTTACAAGGTCTAATGAAAAGTATTTATTTAGATAAGACAATGTATTAGAAATGTTCTGAGTTTTGGTGATTCTCAGTGAATAGAAAGAATATAATTTTATTATTCATTGTAAGGTTTATATTAATCCTCATGTGTATGGATTTTATGTTCTATATGATACAGTATGTCTTAATATTGCGTGGGTTTTAAACAATTAGATGTATTAGATGTATATATATATATATATATATATATATATACAGTACAGACCAGAAGTTTGGACACACCTTCTCATTCAAAGAGTTTTCTTTATTTTCATGACTATGAAAATTGTAGATTCACACTGAAGGCATCAAAACTATGAATTAACACATGTGGAATTATATACTTATCAAAAAAGTATGAAACAACTGAAAATATGTCATATTCTAGGTTCTTCAAAGTAGCCACCTTTTGCTGTGATTACTGCTTTGAACACTCTTGGCATTCTCTTGATGAGCTTCAAGAGGTAGTCACCTGAAATGGTTTTCACTTCACAGGTGTGCCCTGTCAGGTTTAATAAGTGGGATTTCTTGCCTTATAAATAAGGATTGGGACCATCAGTTGCGTTGTGGAGAAGTCAGGTGGATACACAGCTGATAGTCCTACTGAATAGACTGTTAGAATTTGTATTATGGCAAGAAAATAGCAGCTAAGTAAAGAAAAATGAGTGGCCATCATTACTTTAAGAAATGAAGGTCAGTCAGTCCCAAAAATTGGGAAAACTTTGAAAGTGTCCCCAAGTGCAGTCACAAAAACCATCAAGCGCTACAAAGAAACTGTCTCACATGCGGACCGTCCCAGGAAAGGAAGACCAAGAGTCACCTCTGCTGCGGAGGATAAGTTCATCTGAGTCACCAGCCTCAGAAATCGCAGGTTAACAGCAGCTCAGATTAGAGACCAGGTCAATGCCACACAGAGTTCTAGCAGCAGACACATCTCTAGAACAACTGTTAAGAGGAGACTGTGTGAATCAGGCCTTCATGGTAGAATATCTGCTAGGAAACCACTGCTAAGGACAGGCAACAAGCAGAAGAGACTTGTTTGGGCTAAAGAACACAAGGAATGGACATTAGACCAGTGGAAATCTGTGCTTTGGTCTGATGAGTCCAAATTTGAGATCTTTGGTTCCAACCACCGTGTATTTGTGCGATGCAGAAAAGGTGAATGGATGGACTCTACATGCCTGGTTCCCACCGTGAAGCAAGGAGGAGGAGGTGTGATGGTGTGGGGTGCTTTGCTGGTGACACTGTTGGGGATTTATTAAAAATTGAAGGCATACTGAACCAGCATGGCTACCACAGCATCTTGCAACGGCATGCTATTCCATCCGGTTTGCGTTTAGTTGGACCATCATTTATTTTTCAACAGGACAATGACCCCAAACACACCTCCAGGCTGTGTAAGGGCTATTTGACCATGAAGGAGAGTGATGGGGTGCTGCGCCAGATGACCTGGCCTCCACAGTTACCGGACCAGAACCAAATCGAGATGGTTTGGGGTGAGCTGGACCGCAGAGTGAAGGCAAAAGGGCCAACAAGTGCTAAGCATCTCTGGGAACTCCTTCAAGACCGTTGGAAGACCATTTCAGGTGACTACCTCTTGAAGCTCATCAAGAGAATGACGAGAGTGTGCAAAGCAGTAATCAAAGCAAAAGGTGGCTACTTTGAAGAACCTAGAATATGACATTTTCAGTTGTTTCACACTTTTTTGTTATGTATATAATTCCACATGTGTTAATTCATAGTTTTAATGCCTTCAGTGTGAATCTACAATTTTCATAGTCATGAAAATAAAGAAAACTCTTTGAATGAGAAGGTGTGTCTAAACTTTTGGTCTGTACTGTATATACAGTTGCAAGAAAAAGTATGGGAATGATATGGATTTCTGCACAAATTGGTCATAAAATGTAATCTGATCTTCATCTAAGTCACAACAATAGATAGACAATGACAGTCTGCTTAAACTAATAACACACAAAGAATTAAATGTTACCATGTTTTTATTGAACACACCATGTAAACATTCACAGTGCAGGTGGAAATATTATGTGAAACCTTGGATTTAATAGCTGGTTGAACCTCCTTTGGCAGCAATAACTTCAACCAAATGTTTCCTGTAGTTGCAGATCAGACGTGCACAACAGTCAGGAGTAATTCTTGACCATTCCTCTTTACAGAACTGTTTCAGTTCAGCAATATTCTTGGTATGTCTGGTGTGAATCACTTTCTTGAGGTCATGCCACAGCATCTCAACCGGGTTGAGGTCAGGACTCTGATTGGGCCACTCCAGAAGGCATATTTTCTTCTGTTTAAACCATTCTGTTGTTGATTTACTTCTATGCTTTGGGTCGTTGTCCTGTTGCAACATCCATCTTCTGTTGAGCTTCAGCTGGTGGACAGATGGCCTTAAGTTCTCCTGCAAAATGTCTTGATAAACTTGGGAATTCATTTTTCCTTCAATAATAGCAATCCGTCCAGGCCCTGACGCAACAAAGCAGCCCCAAACCATGATGCCCCCACCACCATACTTCACAGTTGGGATAAGGTTTTGATGTTGGTGTGCTGTGCGTTTTTTTCTCCACACATAGTGTTGTGTGTTTCTTTCCAAGCAACTCAACTTTGGTTTCATCTGTCCACAGAATATTTTGCCAGTACTGCTGTGGAACATCCAGGTGCTCTTTTGCAAACTGTAAATGTGTAACAATGTTTTTTTTGGACAGCAGTGGCTTCCTCTGTGATATCCTTCCATGAAATCCATTCTTGTTTAGTGTTTTACGTATAGTAGATTCGCTAACAGGGATGTTAGCATATGCCAGAGACTTTTGTAAGTCTTTAGCTGACACTCTAGGATTCTTCTTCACCTCATTGAGCAGTCTGCGCTGCGCTCTTGCAGTCATCTTTACAGGACGGACACTCCTAGGGAGAGTAGCAGCAGTGCCAAACTTTCTCCATTTATAGATAATTTGTCTTACCGTGGACTGATCAACATCAAGGCTTTTGGAGATACTTTTATAACCCTTTCCAGCTTTATGCAAGTCAACAATTCTTAATCGTAGGTCTTCTGAGAGCTCTTTTGTGCGAGGCATCTTTCACATCAGGTAATGCTTCTTGTGAAAACCAAACCCAGAACTGGTGTGTGTTTTTTATAAGCAGGGCAGCTGTAACCAACACCTCCAATCTCATCTCATTGATTGGACTCCAGTTAGCTGACACCTCCCTCCAATTAGCTCTTGGAGATGTCATTAGTCTAGGGGTTCACATACTTTTTCCACCTGCACTGTGAATGTTTACATGGTGTGTTCAATCAAAACATGGTAACATTTAATTCTTTGTGTATTATTAGTTTAAGCAGACTGTGAATGTCTATTGTTGTGACTTAGATCAGATCACATTTTACAACCAATTTGTGCAGAAATCCATATCTTTCCAAAGGGTTCACATACTTTTTCTTGCAACTGTATACTGTTGGAAACACGGTATCCAAAGAACTGAATTTAGTTCTAGGCCGGTATGGTTATATATATATATATATATATATATGTATTTGTATCTATAAAAGAGGAAAATCTGAAATAGGCCATATTTAGATTTAATCAGACATTTGTCAGCTGAGAGAAATCAGATATCCAATTGATTTAAAATATAATTGAGGGGTATTGTTATAATAAGGCATAATTGTGTGTGTATATATATATATATATATATATATATATATACTCTCGATTATTTTGACCTTCTTACTATTTTGCATGCTATTGATTGAATTTAAATTATCACCAATTTTCTTATATAATAATTTGCACCATATTATTGTTATTTAACCCCTTCAAGACACAGCCTTATTTCACCTTAAGGACCAGGTCCTTTTTTGCAAATCTGACCAGTGTCACTTTAAGTGCTGATAACTTTAAAACTCTTTGACTTATCCAGGCCATTCTGAGATTGTTTTTTCGTCGCATATTGTACTTCATGACACTGGAAAAATGAAGTCCCAAAATTATTATTTTTTTGCATAAAAAAATACCAAATTTACCAAAAATTTGGAAAAATTTGCAAATTTCAAAGTTTCAGGCTCTCTACTTCTGTAATACATAGTAATACCCCAAAAAATTGTGATGACTTTACATTCCCCATATGTGTACTTCATGTTTGAATTATTTTGGGAATGATATTTTATTTTTTGGGGATGTTACAAGGCTTAGAAGTTTAGAAGCAAATCTTGAAATTTTTCAGAAATCCAATTTTTAGGGGCCACTACAGGTCTGAAGTCACTTTGCGAGGCTTACATAATAGAAACCACCCAAAAATGACCCCATTCTATAAACTACACCCCTCAAGGTATTCAAAACTGATTTTACAAACTTCGTTAACCCTTTAGGTGTTGCACAAGAGTTATTGGCAAATGGGGATGAAATGTGAGAATTTAATTTTTTTGCCTAATTTTCCATTTTAACCAATTTTTTCCACTAACAAAGCAAGGGTTAACAGCCAAACAAGACTGTATCTTTATTGCCCTGACTCTGCCGTTTACAGAAACACACCATATGTGGCCGTAAACTACTGTACGGCCACACAGCGGGGCGTGGAGTGAAAGGGGCGCCGTTTGGTTTTTGGAAGGCAGGTTTTGCTGGACTGGTTTATTTACACTATGTCCCATTTGAAGCCCCCCTGATGCACCCCTAGAGCAGAAACTCCCTAAAAGTGACCCCATCTAAGAAAGTACACCCCTTAAGGTATTCAAAACTGATTTTACAAACTTTGTTAACCCTTTAGGTGCTGCACAAGATTTAATGGAAAATAGAGATACAATTTCAAAATTTCACTTTTTTGGCAGATTTTCCATTTTAATTTTTTTTTCCAGTTACAATGCAAGGGTTAACAGCCAAACAAAACTCATTATTTATGGCCCTGATTCTGTAGTTTACAGAAACACCCCATATGTGGTCGTAAACAGCTGTACGGTCACACGGCAGGGCGCAGAAGGAAAGGAATGCCATACGGTTTTTGGAAGGCAAATTTAGCTGGACTGTTTTTTTTGACACCATGTCCCATTTGAAGCCCCCCTGATGCACCCCCTAGAGCAGAAACTCCCTAAAAGTGACCCCATCTAAGAAAGTACACCCCTCAAGGTATTCAAAACTGATTTTACAAACTTTGTTAACCCTTTAGGTGTTGCACAAGATTTAATGGAAAATAGAGATACAATTTCAAAATTTCACTTTTTTGGCCGATTTTCCATTTTAATATTTTTTTTTCCAGTTACAATGCAAGGGTTAACAGCCAAACAAAACTCATTATTTATGGCCCTGATTCTGTAGTTTACAGAAACACCCCATATGTGGTCGTAAACTGCTGTACGGGCACACGGCAGGGCGCAGAAGGAAAGGAATGCCATATGGTTTTTGGAAGGCAGATTTTGCTGGACTGTTTTTTTTTGACACCATGTCCCATTTGAAGCCCCCCTTATGCACCCCTAGAGTAGAAACTCCAAAAAAGTGACCCCATTTTAGAAACTACAGGATAGGGTGGCAGTTTTGTTGGTACTAGTTTAGGGTACATATGATTTTTGGTTGCTCTATATTACACTTTTTGTGCGGCAAGGTAACAAGAAATAGCTTTTTTGGCATAGTTTTTTTTGTTATTTACAACATTCATCTGACAGGTTAGATCATCTGGTAATTTTAAAGAGCAAGTTGTCACGGACGCGGCGATACCTAATATGTATACAATTTTTTTTATTTATGTAAGTTTTACACAATGATTTCATTTTTAAAACAAAAAAAATGTTTTAGTGTCTCCCTAGTCTAAGAGCCATAGTTTTTACAGTTTTTGGGCGATTATCTTAAGTAGGGTCTCATTTTTTGCGAGATGAGATGACGGTTTGATTGGCACTATGTTGGGGTGCATATGACTTTTTGATCGCTTGCTATTACACTTTTTGTGACATAAGATGACAAAAAAAAATCACTTTTTTTACACCGTTTTTTTTTTTTTCACGGTGGTCACCTGAGGGGTTAGGTCATGTGATATTTTTATAGAGCCGGTCGATACGGACACGGCGATACCTAATATGTATACTTTTTTTTAATTTATGCGAGTTTTACACAATGATTTCTTTTTTGAAACAAAAAAATAATCATGTTTTAGTGTTTCCATAGTCTAAGAGCCATAGTTTTTTCAGTTTTTGGGCGATATTCTTGGGTAGGGTATGTTTTTTGCGGGATGAGATGACAGTTTGATTGTTACAAATTTGGCGTACATGCGACTTTTTTGATAACTTTTATTACCTTTTTTTGGGAAGTAAGGTGGGCAAAATTTCAATTTCATCAGTTTTTAATTTTTTTATGGTGTTCACCGTTCGGGAAAAGTAACATGACCGTTTTATAGATCAGGTTGTTACGGACGCGGCGATACCAAACATGTTTAGGTAATTTTATTTTTCTCATGTTTAATCAGTGATAAATGTGTTTTTTGATTTTTACTTTTTTTTCACTTTTTTCACTTTTTTTTTGACCCAGACCCACTTGGTTCTTGAAGATCCAGTGGGTTTGATGTCTGTATAATACAGTACAGTACACCATATAGGGTTCTGTACTGTATTTTACTTACACTGAACAGATCTATGCTTTTAGCATAGATCTGTTCAGCACCATGGACGGCAGGACGCTTGAGAAGGCATCCTGTTGCCATGGGAACCTTCCCCGTCTGCGAAGTTGTGGCCACAACTTCGCAGACGGGGAAGGGTAAGGACGGGGCTCTCGGGGGACCGCGGTATGGAAAGGGTTAAACGGCTGACATTGCATCACCAATGTCAGCCGTTTATACCAGGGTGTCAGCAATGTGCTGACACCCTGGTATACCACTGTACACCAACGATTATTATAATGGGAGGCGGGCGGGGGATCGCGATCCTGCCTGCCGCACCGCCCGCCTCCCGCAACTGCCGCACCGCCCCGCACCGCCCACAAACTGCCCCCCTGCACCCCGCCACATTAATGAATTCAGGGGTGCAGGGGGGGTTAAAAAAATTAGATTTTGGCAATTTTTAGGTTTCTGATCCCTGCGGTCAGGGACCGCAGGGATCATAAACTACACAAAGAGCTGCAAACCGCAGGTCTGAATTGACCTGCGGTTTGCAGCGATCGCCGATACGGGGGGGTCACAGGACCCCCCTGGGCATTGACCCAAGGTGCCTGGCTGTGTGTAACAGCCGGCACTCAGCGCTGTTACAGTTGAATGCCATGACGAGTATACTAGTCATGGAGCGCTAAGTAGCAGTGCTCCATGACTAGTATACATGTCATAGGTACAGCAGATTTTCACACTATCTCCTTCTCTGATCGCTTCCCTGACAGGAATTGGGACGATCAGAGAAGGAGAAGCACACAGTCCCTCCCTAACCCCCCTTACCTGCCCCGATGCGCTGCAATTGGTCCCTCTGCAGTATTGGACCAATCACAGCGATCGTGGGCGGTTCAGGGCTCCAATACAGTTCCCTCTGGCTTCTCTGGTTGCCTAGCAACCCCAGCACGCCGGCTTCACTGAACCTTCAGCGATTCGGTCCCTGCGCTGACAGTGAAAGCCGATCACGTACATGCACGTGGGGATGCGGTGAGGCACCACATTCCCCCACGTACATGTACGTGATGTTGCGTGAAGGGGTTAATAAATATATATTTTGATATACCACCGCCTTCTTTTTGTCGTCTAACAGCGCAGATCACAAGCTCTTTTTAGCTTGGTATTTATGATAATAGATTAGAATCTCCTTCATTACAGATCCACATAAATAATATAGACTGTCAATCGGAGAAAGCATAAATATTTCGACAATACCAGCTTCCAGAAAATACTCACTAAGGGGTTCTATATACCTGTTTCCACAAAATACTGATAGAGGGGATTGAAATACCGGCTTCCACTAAATATTGATTAAGGGGTTTGATATACTAGCTTCCAGAAAATACTCATTAACGGGTTTTATATACCTGTTTACACAAAATACTGTTAGAGTGGATTGATATACCGGCTTCCACCAAATATTGATTGATGCCTGTGATACACCGGCTTTCACCAAATATTGATTAAGGGGTTTGATTTACCGCCTTCCAGCAAATACTCATTAAGGGGTTCTATATATCTGTTTCCACAAAATACTGAAAGAAGGCATTGATATACCAGCTTTCACCAAATATATATTGAGGCCAGCTATATACTAGCTTCCAGCAAATATTAAGGGGTTTGATTTTCTGACTTCCAGCAAATACTTATTAAGGGGTTCTATGTACCTGTTTCCACAAGATATTGATAGAGGGGATTGATATACCGGCTTCCACCAAACATTGATTGAGGCCTGCGATACATCAGCTTCGACCAAATATTAAGGGGTTTGATATACCAGCTTCCAGCAAATACTCATTAAGGGGTTCTATTATACCTGTTTCCACAAAATACTGATAGAGGGGATTGATATACCGGCTTCCACCAAATATTCATTGAGGCCTGCGATACACAGGCTTCCACCAAATATTGATTAAAAGGTTTTATTTACCGGCTTCCAGCAAATACTCATTAAGCGGTTCTATATACATGTTTCCACAAAATACTGATAGAGTGGGTTGATATACCCTCTTTCACCAAATATTGATTAAGGGGTTTGATTTATCAGCTTCAAGCAAATACTCATTAGGGGTTCTCTATACCTGTTTCCACAAAATATTGATAGAGGGGATTGATATACCAGCTCCCACCAAATATTGATTGAGGCCTGCGATACACCGGCTTCCACCAAATATTGATTAAGGGGTTTGATTTACCGGCTTCCAGCAAATACTCATTAAGGGGTTCTATATGCCTGTTTCCACAAAATACTCATATAAGGGATTGATACGCCAGCTTCAGCCAAATATTGATTGAGGCCTGAGATACACCGGCTTATACCAAATATTGATTACGAATTTTGATATACCAGCTTCCAGCAAATACTCATCAAGGGGTTCTATATACCTGTTTTGGCATAATACTGGTAAAGGGGATTGATTTACTAGCTTTCACCACATATTGATTGAGGCCTGCAAAATACCTGCTTCCACTAATACTGCTCTTCTATAGGGACTTTGCCACAGGGTAATTTTGAAAATGACAGGAAGAGGCAGGCCATTCTGCAGGGGTGGTAGGGGTCCGGCAGGTGCGCCAGAGCCTAAGTGGGAAGTTGGAGAAGGTGCGTACGATTACGTCAAAGGACGCACCAGAGTTTGTTGAGTGGCTGACTCAGCTTTCCATTTCTGCACCCTCCTCACTTTCTGCTGTGTGCACCCCCAAAGACACCACCACCATAGCCCCTCCACTTGAGTCAGAGGAATTATTTTCCCATCCATTCCTAAACCTTACCGATGCGCAGCCATTCTTGGCATCGGATCAGGAAGAGGAGGTAGCAACGGCTGCCACCCAGCGGTCTGACGACAGTACCCAGATCAGCCCAAGGAGGGTGCCCCTAATGTTGCTGCCTAATGTCTCTCTAATGTCAGTGGTGGTGAAGGTGCGATGATGACGTGTCGATGGATGTAATGTGGGTGCCCACGAGAGAAGAAAAGGAGGGGAGTTAAGAGGGAGAGACAGAGCAGCAGATAGGGGGTAGAAGGAGGAGAAGCAGGCAAAACTCTCAGTGCACAGGAGGCAAAAAGCAGACTGCTAATGTATCTTGAACGAGCCATCCACCATGCCGGCACATGGCTCTGCAGTGTGGGCTTTTTTTTTACTTGTCAGCTGCTGACAATAGTGTTGCCATCTGCAGCCTGTGCTGTCAACACAAAAGTTGCGATAAGCCCAACACTCTAGGGACGACCACCTTGAAAAAGCGCCTGGCCTCCCGTCACCGAGCCCACTGGGAGCAACACCGTCAGAACCAACAAAGCCACACTCCCGGCGCTCCATGCACTGCCTCTTCTCCTTCTCCTCTCTCCTTCTATTTGTCCTCCACCTTCCACCATGCCTTCGTCAAATTCATCTGGCAAAAGGCAGGCTTCCGTGGCCCAAATGTTTGAACGTAAAAAGTTGATGACGCTGGATAACCCTCTTGCCCAATGGCTGACCGCTGGCCTATCGGAACTGGTAGCCCGCCAACTACTGCCATATAAACTGGTGGACTCGGAGGCCGTTAGAAAATTTGTGGCCATTGGCACACCGCAATGGAAGATCCCCATAAGGAAATATGTCTCCAAGAAGGGCATCCCAGAGCTACATTATATGGCCGTGTTCAGTTGTAAGTGAAGGTATCTCTGGCACACAGTGTCAACATGTGGTCTAGTAAACACGGGCATGGAAGGTACATAACTTTCACTGCCCACTGGGTTATACTTTTGCCAGCTGTCAAGCATGCAACCCATGGCACCAGTGCGGATTTGGTGTTACCGCCACGGATTGCATGCAGGCCTGCCTCTTCTTTTCCTCCTCCTACTCCATCCTCCGTCTCCTCCTCGGCTGACTCCTACTTTTTCCACTGCTACCGCCTCTTCCGCTGCACCACCCAAACTCCACAGAACCTATTTGACATGCAAGGTAAGACGTTGCCATGCTGTTGTCACCACCAGACATCTGAGAAGCTCTGACAGACGTCCTTCAGAACCTCCTCCTTGAGGTTCCTTTTGTTTTGCTTTCATTTTCTCATCTCGTTAGCCTCTCTCCACTGTCATGTAGTTGCACTGATTGCATCCCTTTAAATCCCTTCCCATACTGCATCACTTTGCGGTTTATACTACTTCCTGGAGTGTGTGCATGCTGATGCTACTACTGAGTTTTCTACAGTTAAGTTTTGTTCATTCATTTGTGTTTTCCTGTTTGCTGGATCCCAGGTGACCCTGACTCCCTCCGTATCAAGTGTAGGGAACCGGTGGTCGTGTCCCCTCACTATTATAGGGTGTTCAGGTGTTATACAGTCGAGGTACGAGGATATGCGACCATCTACCATTGAGATTTTTGCATAGGCTGAGCAGTTAGGGAGAGAGCCAGGTCTGTTGTTTGGCTCCACTTTTGTTCCTTAGTTTTGGATCCAGTCACTCGGATCTTCATTTTGTGTATTCTAGTTTTCTGTACACCTTCCGTGACAGCTGTGCTGCGGCTGTTGTGCCTGGAAGCCAAGAGCCACACCAGTCCTGCACTGCTATCACCTCTGCAGTCACAGGCTGATCAGTGGCTAACCCCGCTCAATTTGCCAGTTGGTGAAGTGGTGTGCGGCAACGGTGCCAATCTACTGAGCGCGCTGAAACAGGGTAAAATGACACACGTGCCGTGGATTGCATACGTCCTGAATTTAGTCGTGCAGCGATTCATTCCCAAATACCCCGTGCAGGCCAGGAAAATCTCTGGCCATTTTAGAATATCTTACATGGCCATGGCTCGCCTTGCTGATGTTCAGCGGCGACACCACCTGTCCGTCAGACGTCTGATTTGTGACAGCCCGACGCGCTGGAACGCCACCTTGTATATGCTTGATAGGCTGTTCCAGCAGCAACGTGCCGTTAATGACTACCTGTATGAACTCTGCAGCAGGACAGGTTCTGGGGAGCTTGGGGGGGTTTGAAGATGTGTTGGTCACTTCGGATATGAGATCATTCTTGCAGCGAACCCATCGAAAACCTCCCTCCGGATCCAGCCTCAGGGAACGCCTAGACTGACAGGTGTCCAACTACATCGGGTTAGCGTCCGATGTGGACGCTCTGAGAAACGAGGAACCCCTGGACTACTGGGTATGCAGGCTTGACCTGTGGCCAGAGCTGGCACAATTTGCCATGGAACTCTTGGCTTGCCCCTCATCCAATGTCCTGTCCGAAAGGACGTTCAGTGCAGCAGGGGGATCGTGACCGATAAGCGCACTCACCTAGCTCATGTGTTGACTACCTCACAATTCAAAAAATTTATGAGGCATGGATCTTGGAGGAATTCCACAACTGTGACGACCATGTGTAATTGAATTTTCTTATGCCAGCCCACATATATTCGCCAACACCCAGAACAAAGAATAGTCCCTGTCTTAAGTAAATACAGCGGCATAAAATGCCTTTTTCTCTGGTGAATGTCTAATGTTTGGGGCCTGTACTCCACTGGCCTGCAGTAAAATTGTTATCCAATGACCGTCTAATATACCTCCAGCCACATAATCACTTTTCTGTACAGTGAATGCCTAATTGTTGGGGCCTCGGAGGAATACAACACCTGTAGCGACCACATGTTATCGAATTTCACCTATTATCATTTGGGGTTTATTCAAGATGTGGGATATCGTTAGCCATGTTTTTAATCCAATTTTATATTTTTAGTTCTTTTAAACATATGTATTTAATATGTATTTGTACTGGCATACAGTCAAATTGTTATCCAATGACCATCTAATATACCTCCAGCCACATAATCACTTGATTTTTTTCTGTCTGGTGAATGCCTGATGTTTGGGGCCTGTTCTCCACTGGCCTGCAGTAAAATTGTTATTCAATGACAGCCTAATACACCTCTAGCCACATAATCACTTGTTCTTTTCTGTACGGTGAATGCCTAAAGTTTGGGCCCTATACTCCACTGGCATGCAGTAAAATTGATATCGAATGACCATCTAATATACCTCCAGCCACATAATCACTTGATGTTTTCTGTGCGGTGAATGCCTACTGTTTGGGGTCTGTACTCCACTGGCCTGCAGTAAAATTGTTATCCAATGACCGTCTAATATACCTCCAGCCACATAATCACTTGATGTTTTCTGTCCAGTGAATGCCTAATATTTGGGGCCTGTACTCCACTGGCCTGCAGCAAAATTGATATCCATTTACAGTCTAATTTATCTCCAGCCACATAATCACTTGATATTTTCTGTATGATAAATGCATCATTTTTGGGGCCTGTAATCTAACTGGCCAACAGTAAAATTGTTATACCGTGACGTCTAATATACCTCCAGCCACATAATCACTTGTTCTTTTCTGTACAGTGAATGCCTGATGTTTGGGCGCTGTACTCCACTGGCCTGCAGTAAAATTGATATCCATTGACCGTCTAATATACCTTCAGCCGCATATTTGCTTGATCTTTCCTTTACGATGAATGCATAATTTTTGGGTCCTGTAATCTAACTGGCCAACAGTAAAATTGTTATACGGTGACCACCTAATGTACCTCCAGCCACATAATCACTTGATCTTTTCTGTACGGTGAATGCCTAATCGGTTTTTGTGCACAATAAAAGCATACAGAGCTATGGGGACTGGGTATTGCGGATGTGCTAGCGGCCATCTAGCAACCCATGTCCTTAGCTCTATACACAAAATCCCGGTGACAGGTTCCCTTTAAGATGCATAAAAATGGCCCATGATTAAAATAAATATTTTTTGTTGGAATTTTTGTCATTGATCCCCCATAGTATGTCACTGTCCATGTTGTGGGACTATTTGTGCACTTCTAGGAAGTATTTGGTGGCTGCAAATATGACCTGAAGGTTTTTCAGGTTCGCCTGCCATTAAAGTGAATGGGGCCCGCCAAGAACTTGCGGTTCGCGAACATTTGATCAAGTTTGCTTGCTCGCATTCGCGAATCTTCCCGGCCGATGTTAGTCTATCTCTACTCGCTCTCCTATACCTCGTCAGTCATTCTGTCAGCAATCTATCACCGAAGCGATTGCAAAGACACTTCAGTATGCATGCACTCATCCAACTGCGAAGAAGCTGAACATGCTTCTGTTCAAGTTGCTGGTGCTACAGTCCCTTCCTTTACAAGCGGTAGACTCTGCACCTTTCAGAGAACTGATGGCTTGTGCCGAGCCGAGGTGGAGAGTCCCAAGCCGTAATTTCTTTGCCAAAAAGGCAGTACCAGCCTTGCACACACATGCAGAACAGAAGGTAGGCAAGTCCTTCAGCCTGTCGGTGTCTGCCAAAGTGCACGGCAGCGCTGACGTGTGGAGCTGTAACTACGGTCAGGGACAATACATCTCCTTTACGGCCCATTGGGTGAATGTGGTTCCTGCATAGCCACACCAGCAACTTGGCCAGATGATTTCACTTCTGCCTCCACATTCTCATGCCTTTGGTCCTGCGACAATGTCCACCTCTGCCTCCTCATCCTCCACCATGTCCTCAGCCTCCACTTCAGGGACAATTAACAGTGCCCCCCCAGCATACCACATGTGCAGCGCACGCCGGTGTCACACAGTTCTGCAACTCATTTGCCTGGGATTTGCCTGGGCAAACGGAGTCACACAGGGGAGGAACTGCTCAGTGCCCTTCATCAAGAAATCGAATGCTGGCTTTCTCCGCGACAACTCAAAATTGGAACCATGGTGACTGACAAAGGGAAGAACATGGTGTCGGCGCTGCGTTATGGAGGGCTGAGCCATGCTCCCTGCATGGCACATGTGTTCAATCTGGTTGTCAAGCGGTTCCTGAAGTCTTCCACCCATCTGCAATACATACTAAAAATGGCCAGGAAACTTTGCATGCACTTCAGCCACTCGTACACCACAAAGCACACCCTGCTTAAGCAAATATTCTGTTAACGTGTCATCTCTCTTTTGGATCTCCTTTATTTTTTTGGCATTAGCAATACTGATGGATTACTGACCAAATTCTGACCAAGTGATGGCGGATACTCCACATACAGGATCCGTTTTTTGGTGGTTATTGTTCTGATGGATCAGAGGAAGGGCAAAATAATCAGTGACGTGTCGGGGGGGGGGGGGGCCTCTACTTGTATAAGCGTTTAATAGAACAGGTTCTGTAGACATCTATGTGGAATCAGCTGATGACGGTGTAAAAGGAGTGTGCTTCTTCTTGGTGCTAACATCAACCTGTAAGGCTGAGGGGTAATACTTCAGTTATTTGGTCAGTCTTGGCCCTGTGACTGCCCAAATAAGTGGATGCATTTGTTAAGAGAACAATATATGAAAGGAACATGCGTTTGTTGTCTCTAGTGCGCCTGATCAGCCGCTGGAGATAATGACGTTGTCCTGTAAATAAACATGCGGATCATAGTAATTTTATCTGGCATTGATCACTGAGCAAGGCTGGATAAAATTAGCTCCAGTGATAATGGTAGGTTATAGTATACATGTGTTTGTTAGCTAGCTAGGTTATTCTAAATAATGGTGTCTTGTCTTCCTATGTCATCACTTCCTGTATCCTTGTCTTGGGCCAGCCCCTTTTACACCTTCTGTTAGTAAATAAAAGACAGACTGAGCAGGGTGGGAGGGAGTGCTCAGCAAGAATTCAATCAAAATGGTAACACATGGGTCTGTCTCTGACTGCGTCTAAGGGAATAGGGATTTACCTTTTTCCTTACACAAACTTTGATGGCGAGCTTGGAAGGATTCAACTGATTTTTTTCTCTGCAAAGCAGGTAAAAGGGAGAGAAACTGTAGTTTTGTCTGCTGTGTCAGAAAATTTCTGCTTGTTAAAAGAACATTTTTTGCGCTATTTTGTGTAAGGATAAGGTAAGAGTTTTTCCGTTGTGTAGTTTTTGGTGGATCTGAGTTGATTGTACAGAGATTGTATGATGAGATTGTATGATGAGCAGTACAGGGTATTGTTTTTTTTTTGTAACTTCTTAACTTTTATGTTACTGTGATTTTGTCAGAGGCGATTTTTTAGAGGTTTATAGAGGCAGCAATTGGTTTAACGCTGGGTTCAGACCTGAGCGTTCGCGATGGAGCGCTCTGTATGCGCGATTGTGCCGGCGTTTGCAATTGCGCATACAGAGACAAGCGAACGCCCATTGTCGCGCGTTCCCGGAAGTCTATGTACGGGAACGCGCGACAAGACGCCCCAAAGATGCTCATGTACTTTTTGGGGCGTCGGGCGTTTTACAGCGCGATCGTACGCGCTGTAAAACGCTCAGGTGAGAACCATTCCCATAGGGAATCATTGGTTCTTGCCTGTTGAGCGTTTTACAGCGCGTAGGAACGCGCTGTAAAACGCTCAGGTCTGAACCCAGCCTTAGTGTTTGCACATTAGAGACAGCATTTAGAGAGTATTTTTATATTGTTAACCTGTAACAGAGTGGAGGTTTTGCTCTAGTTTCGGGGGTAGGGAACAGGAAATATAGAAACTTTTCCTATTGCTGGATATTGTAGACACTATCTTGATTTCCTTTGTGTGAAGGCCGTGTGGCTTGTCGGACATTTTTATGACCATGTGCTATGTCGGCCATCTTTAACCACCTCCCGACCGCTTAACGCGCCGATGCATCCGGGAGGTGGTTGATTTGTTCCTCCTGGATGCATCGGCGCGTCATCTCGCGATACCCGAGATTTCCTGTGAACGCGCGCACATACATGGATCGGATCCGCAAAACACATACGGACGTCTGAATGGAGCCTTACAGGGGGGTGATCAATGACAGGCGGGTGATCACCCATATAGATTCCCTGATCACCCCCTGTCATTGATCACCCCCCTGTAAGGCTCCATTCAGACGTCCGTATGATTTTTACGGATCCATGGATACATGGATCGGATCCGCAAAACACATGCGGACGTCTGAATGGAGCCTTACAGGGGGGTGATCAATGACAGGCGGTTGATCACCCATATAGATTCCCTGATCACCCCCTGTCATTGATCACCCCCCTGTCATTGATCACCCCCCTGTAAGGCTCCATTCAGACGTCCGTATGATTTTTACGGATACATGGATCGGATCCGCAAAACACATGGAGACGTCTGAATGGAGCCTTACAGGGGGGTGATCATCCCATATACACTCCCTGATCACCCCCTGTCATTGATCACCCCCCTGTAAGGCTCCATTCAGACGTCCACATGTGTTTTGCGGATCCGATCCATGTATCAGTGGATCCGTAAAAATCATACGGACGTCTGAATGGAGCCTTACAGGGGGGTGATCAATGACAGGAGGGTGATCACCCATATACACTCCCTGATCACCCCCTGTCATTGATCACCCCCCTGTAAGGCTCCATTCAGACGTCTGCATGTGTTTTGCGGATCCGATCCATGTATCCATGGATCCGTAAAAATCATACGGACGTCTGAATGGAGCCTTACCAGGGGGGTGATCAATGACAGGGGGGTGATCACCCATATACACTCCCTGATCACCCCCTGTCATTGATCACCCCCCTGTAAGGCTCCATTCAGACGTCCGCATGATTTTTACGGATCCATGGATACATGGATCGGATCCGCAAAACACATGCGGACGTCTGAATGGAGCCTTACAGGGGGGTGATCAATGACGGGTTGATCAGGGAGTGTATATGGGTGATCACCCGCCTGTCATTGATCACCCCCCTGTAAGGCTCCATTCAGACGTCCGCATGTGTTTTGCGGATCCGATCCATGTATCCATGGATCCGTAAAAATCATACGGACGTCTGAATGGAGCCTTACCAGGGGGGTGATCAATGACAGGGGGGTGATCAGGGAGTCTATATGGGTGATCACCCCCCTGTCATTGATCACCCCCCTGTCATTGATCACCCCCTGTAAGGCTCCATTCAGACATTGTTTTGGCCCAAGTTAGCGGAAATATATATTTTTTTTGTTTGTTTTTTCTTACAAAGTCTCATATTCCACTAACTTGTGTCAAAAAATAAAATCTCCCATGAACTCGCCATACCCCTCACGGAATCCAAATGCGTAAACATTTTTAGACATTTATATTCCAGACTTCTTCTCACACTTTCGGGCCCCTAAAAAGCCAGGGCAGTATAAATACCCCACATATGACCCCATTTCGGAAAGAAGACACCCCAAGGTATTCCGTAAGGGGCATATTGAGTCCATGAAAGATTGAAATTTTTGTCCTAAGTTAGCGGAAAGTGAGACTTTGTGAGAAAAAAACAAAAAAAAAAATCAATTTCCGCTAACTTATGCAAAAAAATAAAAAATTCTATGAACTCGCCAGGCCCCTCATTGAATACCTCGGGGTGTCTTCTTTCCAAAGTGGGGTCACATGTGGGGTATTTATACTGCCCTGGCTTTTTAGGGGCCCGAAAGTGTGAGAAGAAGTCTGGGATCCAAATGTCTAAAAATGCCCTCCTAAAAGGAATTTGGGCACCTTTGCGCATCTAGGCTGCAAAAAAGTGTCGCACATCTGGTATCGCCGTACTCAGAAGAAGCTGGGGAATGTGTTTTGGGGTGTCATTTTACATATACCCATGCTGGGTGAGAAAAATATCTTGGTCAAATGCCAACTTTGTATAAAAAAATTTGAAAAGTTGTCTTTTGCCAAGATATTTCTCTCACCCAGCATGGGTATATGTAAAATGACACCCCAAAACACATTCCCCAACTTCTCCTGAGTACGGCGATACCAGATGTGTGACACTTTTTTGCAGCCAAGGTGGGCAAAGGGGCACATATTCCAAAGTGCACCTTTCGGATTTCGCAGGCCATTTTTTACACATTTTGATTGCAAAGTACTTCTCACACATTTGGACCCCTAAATTGCCAGGGCAGTATAAGTACCCCACAAGTGACCCCATTTTGGAAAGAAGACACCCCAAGGTATTCTGTGAGGGGCATGGCGAGTTCCTAGAATTTTTTATTTTTTGTCGCAAGTTAGTGGAATATGAGACTTTGTAAGAAAAAAATAAAATAAAATAAAAATCATCATTTTCCGCTAACTTGTGACAAAAAATAAAAAGTTCTATGAACTCACTATGCCCATCAGCGAATACCTTAGGGTGTCTACTTTCCGAAATGGGGTAATTTGTGGGGTTTTTCTACTGTCTGGGCATTGTAGAACCTCAGGAAACATGACAGGTGCTCAGAAAGTCAGAGCTGCTTCAAAAAGCGGAAATTCACATTTTTGTACCATAGTTTGTAAACGCTATAACTTTTACCCAAACAATTTTTTTTTTTTTGCCCAAACATTTTATTTTTATCAAAGACATGTAGAACTATGAATTTAGCGAAAAATGTATATATGGATGTCGTTTTTTTTGCAAAATTTTACAGCTGAAAGTGAAAAATGTCATTTTTTTGCAAAAAAATCGTTACATTTTGATTAATAACAAAAAAAGTAAAAATGTCAGCAGCAATAAAATACCACCAAATGAAAGCTCTATTAGTGAGAAAAAAAGGAGGTAAAATTCATTTGGGTGGTAAGTTGCATGACCGAGCGATAAACGGTGAAAGTAGTGTAGTGCCGAAGTGTAAAAAGTGCTCTGGTCATGAAGGGGGTTTCAGCTAGCGGGGCTGAAGTGGTTAAGTTGCTATGGAAAGCGATTTGATTGTTTTTGCCTGAAATGTTAGTTTTGTCCAGAATAGTTATCTTGTCTTTTTGTAACCTTTCTATGTACAGTTTGATTTTGTTTTGATAAGTTTTGCGCTGGATATCAGTTGAGTGTTCGGTTATGGTATAGCGCAGTGACCAGTCTGATACAGGAATCATTGTGTGAACATAAGTGGCAGTTTAGCGGTGAAATCGTCCTATAGTTGATGATTCTGCTTAATGTTTGTATATCTGCGGCTGTTACACTGAATTGTAGACTTGTTTGGCATAATTAATACGGGTACTACAGTGTAGAAAGGTTCTGTGCCAAGAGTATTGGGACAACTCCTAGAAATTGGTACTAGTGTGTTGTATTTTTTTGTAGCAACCATTGTGGTGTTTGTTTTTTCTTGTGCAATGGAAAGTATTTTTAAAGAAGTAGCAAAATTGAAGGACACGGCGGCAATTCTTCAAGCTATGCAGGGATCTACTGATCCATGGCTGCAGGCTCAGAATTGTGTAGCAAACCTGATCAGTACCAAAAAATGGCGCAAAAGGAAAGGCAAGTATGCTCTGATTTTTGCTGCTGGGTGGATAGCAGATAAATATCAGGAGTCTTGTAGGCTGAAGCTGAGTTTGGAAGGAGAAGTGGAAGATTTAAAAGTGGAAATTGTTAAATTGAGAACTCTTGTCCAGCAGGCAGCTGAAACTAGCGCTAATTATGAATGTACTGTGAGGTGTAATACTGAGCTGTGCAAGGAAAATGAATGTTTATCTGAAAGCCTGACGCATGCACAGGGTGCGGTAAGGGAATTGCCAGAGTTATTGAAACAACCGTTGGAGAGTAACGTGTCTGGGATTAGAGGAAATGTATGGGCTGTAAGCATGGATAAGTCTGAGGACTGTGGGTCGCATGGTGGATCTGAATCAGGGATGGAGATGGACAATGTGTCTGACCCTGGAGTTGGAAGTATTAACACAAGGCCAGAAGATTCCTCAGATGAGTCCGTGGTAAGTGGACTCAATACAGATAGTAGTGTGGGATCTAGTCATGCTAGTATGGTTAATGTTTTGCGCCAAGTAAAATCGCCATGTGCCCAGACAAGGTATTGTGCAGGGAGGCGAGCTATCCTTTGTTTTGCATGCAGCGAATATGGGCACATTGCACGATATTGTAACGTTGCTAATGGCAACAGACACAGGTATGTTAAGTACCCCAGAACCACACCTAGAAGTGAAGTGGTTTATTCAGCAAGGTGGGGTAATGGTCCCAGACATGCTTCTTTGCAAAGGCAGAGAACCCAGGGACAGCCAAGGTCTTTGATCAATGAAGCGGATTTTAAATCACAATATGAACGGTTAAAATGTGAAACTGTGAAGCTCAGAGAGGAAAGAGATCGATTCCCGGAATTCAGTAGAGTTTCTATTTTTTGTGTGCCAAAGAAGGGTACATTAAGGTCTTTGTAAACCATTTTAACTCTTAAGACCTAATTTGAATCCAATCCCTTCCCCTAGGAAAAAACGGTTTTGGGACCTTGTAATGCTAAATCCTGCTTCTCTGGTAAAATGAATCTGAAGCTGTTTGGGGCTGGGCAAATTAACATTTCAATGACTGGGTGGGTAGAAATTCTCCTGTATGGTTTCAGGTGAACCCTCCAAAACATTGATTTGTTAATTCAGTCCTATACAATTGTATGTGTTCCTAATGCTTTCGTTTTTGTATTTGAGTTTTGGGTTTTAAGTTAAAATTAACTTTTTACTGAATCTCAATGTATGTTTTTTTTTTCTCTCTCCTGTATACAGGTCTTCTACTAATCCATTTTAATTTTTAGGTTTTATTGTTATAATCAAGTTTTTCCTTTTTCATATTTTGGCATCTTTTTCGGTTTTATTTTGAGTTATTTTTGTCTATTTTTGTTTGGGTATTTCTTTGATTAATTTATATTTACATTTTTCTGCAGTTCTATATTCAATCTTAACATACTTTTTTCCTTATTTTACTCTTTTCCAAGTGACGGTTCTACACTCCAGGACTCTTTAACAACCAGAGGTTAACCCCGTATTTATTTTTACTTTATCAGCAGGAGATTGACTGGAGGAGCCACATTGAGCTGGAGAAAAGCGGGTCTCAATTATTGGCTAGTCATTGCTGAGCAAACACAGGCGTAGCTCAGCTGTGTGTATAGCCCTTTAGGAGGCATACTGGGAATCCAGCAAAAGGAGCTCTGGCTTAAATGCCCCGTGGGAGTGGAAATAGCATTGAGAGTAGCCATAGGCCGCCCTCAATTCAAGAGATTTCTAGCTGTCCGACATAGGCTGTGTAAAAGTCAGGGCCGGGCAGATGTATCGTAAGAATGAGCTGGGCGGTACCCTCCATGTATGGTCAAAAGCGTGTCCCTGGACGCAGGCAACACTGGTAAGGCTTGGTTAACCAAGGATGGGTTGTGGCAAATCCATTTTCGGGGGGGAAAACATAGTTCCCCTCGTGGGGTCAGACGGCTGCTCAGTACATGAGAGCTAGTTATGGGGTGAAGGCCACAAAGCCCCTTAAAGAATGGAGTAGGTGGTCCAAGGGAACTAATTGGAGTATCCCTCTGGAAGTTAGGTAGCGCAATTGTGGCTGCAAAAGTCAATCACGGTAATAAAGCAGGGTGTACAGAACCCAGTTTTAATCCGGAAGAACCAAGTGATGTACGCCTGGCCTGAGTTTAGGGATCCGATGCAGGAAGCAGAGGAGGCTCTATCTGTGCTGATTTTGCTGAAACAGCCCGGATCCACTAAACCCGGGCCTACTAAAACAACCAGTACCCGAGGTAAGTGAGTCCCTAACTGTCACTTCCACCTCTACTACTGAAAGGGTCGCTTTTCTCTTTCTCTATCTCTCTCTCATCTCTCCCTCATCCCTCTATCTAACCTTATCAGAACGGCAAGAAACCTGACCTAGCTGCATGGGTTCCTCCGCTACCCCAGAGTTACCTGTAACATCACCCGGGGAGGCAGTCGAGATGAAACCACTCACAGAAGGGATCCCTTGCGCGGAGGGAGCCCTACTCCTTTCTCTGATACGTCTATCTAACCATACTGCTAAAGACATTGCATTCTCCAAAGAATCTGGGTACTCATGAGAAGCAAGGGCATCTTTCAATCTTTCAGATAACCCCTGACAAAACTGGCTACGTAACGCGGGATCATTCCACTTTGATTCGGTCGCCCATCTCCTAAACTCAACACAGTAAGCCTCTGCAGAATGTTCACCCTGAAATAAATTACGTAATCTCGATTCCGCCATCGAGACCCGGTCTGGGTCATCGTAGATCAATCCCAGGACCTTAAAAAATTCCTCCACCGACCGGAGGGCCCGAGAACCGGGCGGCAGAGAAAAGGCCCAAGATTGCGCGTCCCCCTTAAGCAGAGAAATGACTATACCTATTCTCTGACTTTAATCACCAGAAGACGACGGACGAAGCCAAAAATATAATTTGCAAGACTCTAAAACGGATAAAATCATCCGCACCCCCTGCAAATCGATCAGGAAGAGCAACTTTAGGCTCCACATAAATTTGACCTCCTCCCTTCTGACACTGTATGACCGAACCACATAGCTCCGCAACCTATAGGGATAGCCCCTGCATGCGGTTAACTAACGTATCAATTGGCACCATCACAAAAAAATGCTGAGCAATGACAGTCAAAGTAGGGCGGGTGATAATGTCACGCCGGACAGGATAACAGACATACAGATAAACCCGCAAACCAGGCTCTAGGCGAGAAGCAGGGGAAAGGGTCACCTCCTAGCAAATCCCTGACTTCTCTCCCTGCTCTGCTCAGCCCACATTCAGACCTAGATGGTAGGAATGTGTCCTCGTGCCTGGGCTAAAACACCCTAGATTCCCTGAGATGGTGAAAAGGGGAATAGGAGCAGCCTGCTCGCACAGATCCTGGATGGGAGAGATGACACCAACACAACAAAGAAAGCAAACAACAAAAAACTGAAATCAAACTTATCTCTGCAGAGCTGGAACAGACAATCTTCCTTCCTTCCTTGCTTCCAAGGCCAGAATGATTTCTATCACCTGCTCAGAGCACTGGGATGGAGTGCTATTTAAACTAATGACCCCACCCAGTGCACCTGATGGGAGGCGGATCCAGCATGGCTCCAAAACAAAATACTAAACACGTGCTGCTATTCTGGCCGACCTCCAACATAGTCAGAGCAGGGCATGACAGAGTTCTGCTCTGCCTCTGTCTCATTTAAGTTATAAGAAATGGGTGCAATGCAAGGAAAGGTCTCTCCACCCCCTCCGTATGTAGGAGAAACATGTAAGGATTATGTAGCCCGGGTCTGTGGGACTGATTATTATTTAGTTACTCCCTGGGTGGATAATATGGCAGGATGGACAGAGGGGATGAAGAGTATAAATTGGTTCCCTCGGGAAGGGGCTAATGACACCTTCCATATGGACATGGTAAAAGGGTTATGTTTGGGTGACACTGAAGCCTACCCATATTAAGGTCCAGACCCCCAGTGGGACATGCAGTATATGAAGTTGGGAGGGGAAAATTGGCTTACTTTTGTACTATACTAGTATGACAGACCAAATAAAAAGGTTAAGAAACAGAAGGCAGAGAACCAGGAGGGATATAAAAAGAAACATGGGTTAGAAAAAGAATTGACAAGGGGTTCACTTCAGAAGCCCCCTCCTCCCTATTTAGGAAATATCCCACAGATATATCCATCCCTTTCAAAAGAAGACTTAGATTTACTGGCTGGAATCTGCTGCTACCAACATCCAACCACCTACAGCTCCCCAGCTCCCACAGCCACCTCCGTAGTTTCCCCAACCTATGGCTGATTAGAGTGGTCAGGATCCAGCGGCTGGTGCTGTTGGTGATGGGGATGTCATATCTCCCATGCTCCTTAGATCACAAAAGTATTTTCCCAAACCTGAACATATACCTCATTCTGATGAGGACAGTGACCTTGAGGAACAGTTCCCTTTTATGACTGTAGGGGACACCTTGTTAAAGAAACCTATTGAAGTAGATGATATTAATAAGATTGTTAAACACTGCCCTAAACCCTCTTCATCTTCATCTGGGACATTTCATTATTTGAGGAGAGCTTGTAAAGGGAGATGTCTGACTCAGGAGGATGCACCTTATAATAGATGGGATAGTTGGGCTCAATTCCCCCTGGGATCAGAGTAAGGTCCCCTCTATAAGCACTGTAGAGCCCCCGAATATGCCGGCTGGAAATTATAAATTAAATACTAAGCGGCAACGGGTACTGACTGGAGCAGCCAGGAAGCCAGGATCCCAAAGGACAGGTAAGAACTACTTTAGGGAAGTGGGAAAGAAAAAATATAACAATAAAAAAAAAAAACAAGGAGTGAGAGAAAAGAACGCAACTAGCACTGCTACATGCACCCATGCAGTCACTGGAGCACATAAAACACTTGGATCCCGAACCTTCACGGTGGTGCTCTGTCAGTGGTATAGTAGTTATGATGATAGCAGAAGAAAAAAGCACTGCGACACTCACCACTGGTCACAAAGTTGCAGTTTTATTTTTCAAATACACATCGTGGACGCAGACAGGACACAGGTGAATGGACAGGCTACAGCTGTTTCGCGCTGTGTTGCGCTTTGTCAAGCCTCCTGTGACGTGAAGGAGGAGGGGGCTAGAAATACCCCCATCTCATGCACGTCACTAGTTACAATCAAGTGGTATAAAAAACATGTGTGCTAAAACCAATCAAATGAAAACAGCTAAGTCATTCTTGTCATTTAACCCTAGAGGGCCCATGGCTTGTGTTTTGATTATCCATGCAGCTTCTCTCTGCAGGAGAATGCGTTTTCTGTCCCCCCCTCTCATGGGGGTGTGAACCACTTCTATACCTGCACATTTCAAAATTTCCCTGTTCCCTGCATGTTCATTATGTATATGCTCAATTAATCTAGTTGCTCCATTTCTGGTGATAATAGATTTTTGTGTTCCCTGAAACGTACATATAGGCACCTGTGTGTCTTTCCAATGTAAAATCTCCCGCATGGGCACAAAATCGCATACACAACATATTGGCCGTAAGGAATGGCGGTTTTTAAGTGGGGTGGGTGGTGACTTTTATAATGTTATAGTGCATTCGTGGATGTACTTTTTCTGTAAATAGTGGGGTTTAGCTGACCGTCTTTAACCCTCACTTTGACATCAAGAAAATCCAGTTCGTCTGCACTGATTGTGCTGGTGAACCGCATGTTCATATTGTTAGCTTGATTCAAATATTCCACGAATGCACTAAACGTATGCAGATCACCCGTCCAGACAATGAATATATCATCGATATATCGAAGGAAAACCTTGATATAGCGAATGAATGGATTCTGGACAGTGTAGATGTACCTCTCTTCAAAAATAGCTAAAAATAAATTAGCCAGGGTGCATGAGACAGGTGTCCCCATTGCTGTGCCGGACAATTGTTTGAACCATTTCTGATTGAAAGTAAAGGCATTATGTGTCAATATGAATGAGAGGGATTCTGTGACGAAATAAACATATTCGTCACTTTTGCTAATACTGCGCAGAATGTCCCTAATCGTCTCTATCCCCAGTTCCTGTGGAATCCTGGTGTATAAACTCTCCACATCTACCGCGGCTAAATAAAAGCTGTCCTGCCATTGTACATCCTTCAGAGCCTCCAAAAAATCTGTGGTATCTTCCAAATAGGAAGGGACCCCCTTTAACACTGGGCACAACATCCAATCCAGATATTGGGACAGGGGTTCGGTTAGAGAACCGTTCCCTGACACTATGGGGCGCCCAGGTGGGTTTACCAGCGATTTATGGATCTTGGGTACTATATACCACACAGGTTTAATAGGAAACTGGGGATAGAGCTTTTCGGCCATGCGCTTAGTTAGAAAACCTCTGTCAACATACTTCCACAATAATGCTCTTAGTTGCTGTTGATATTTGGGAGTGGGGTCAGAGGTGAGAGGTGCATAGGTATTGATATCTTTAAGTTGTTTATAAGCTTCTTGCATGTAACATGTCCTATGCATGGGGGGGGGGGGGTGTACGTGGATTTAATTCCTTGTCTAAAGGGCTCTGATTCTTGCATATGTGTCTGCACCTCAGGGTCCCCACTATTCTCCAGGTCTAACAGTGTGAGACTAACTGTCTATCCTGCTCTTCTACCCCATGTGCCAAATGAAAGCCTAATGGCCCTATAGGTGCAGATGGTGTTGTCTGGACATGTTCTGTAGTATACTTATACATTTGGAAATGTTTATACAGATTTAATTTCCTTATAGCTTTGAACATGTCTACTTCAAAATTCACCACATTAAATTCAGATATCAGTCCATAATTAAGACCTTTGGACAATAATGAGAGGCAGTCACTGTCCAGAACAATGTCTGTGAGATTAACCACATTGTGACCTGGTGAAAGCTGATTTATCTCACCCACATCTAGTATCGTCTCCACGCCACTTGCTTCCGCTTGTATCCGCCCCTGTATGGTCTTGCGTCTTGTCCTCCCCCTTCGTGTACCTCTCCTAAAGGGGGTTGTTGTGCTGCTGCTTCTTGGCTCGCTTTGGAGACTTTGAAGGATGTACAATGGCAGGACAGCTTTTATTTAGCCGCGGTAGATGTGGAGAGTTTATACACCAGGATTCCACAGGAACTGGGGATAGAGACGATTAGGGACATTCTGCGCAGTATTAGCAAAAGTGACGAATATGTTGATTTCGTCACAGAATCCCTCTCATTCATATTGACACATAATGCCTTTACTTTCAATCAGAAATGGTTCAAACAATTGTCCGGCACAGCAATGGGGACACCTGTCTCATGCACCCTTGCTAATTTATTTTTAGCTATTTTTGAAGAGAGGTACATCTACACTGTCCAGAATCCATTCATTCGCTATATCAAGGTTTTCCTTCGATATATCGATGATATATTCATTGTCTGGACGGGTGATCTGCATACGTTTAGTGCATTCGTGGAATATTTGAATCAAGCTAACAATATGAATATGCGGTTCACCAGCACAATCAGTGCAGACGAACTGGATTTTCTTGATGTCAAAGTGAGGGTTAAAGACGGTCAGCTATACCCCACTATTTACAGAAAAAGTACATCCACGAATGCACTATAACATTATAAAAGTTACCACCCACCCCACTTAAAAACCGCCATTCCTTACGGCCAATTCATGCGTCTTGCTAGAATTGTGAAAGATGACACTGAGTTTAAAGAGCAATGTGGAGACACGAAGAGACGATTTTTACAGAGGGGTTACCCGGAGAAGATAATAGATAACGCATATTTGAAGTGCTTGCACAAGAGAGAGGTTCTGGGTAGGGACATCCATACGAAAAAGAGGAGACAACAAAATAATGATGGTGAGCGTAGAGCGGTGTTCACATTCGACTTTTCACCAATGGCTTCCACTATCAAAACAGTGATCTTGAACAATTGGCAGATGCTGCAGAGGGATCCCTCCCTGGCAGCCATGGTAGACAATCCTCCCATTGTCAGTTTTCGCAGAAGTAAAACTATAGGGGACGCTGTTGTCAGGAGCAACCTCCCCCGTCCAGTTGATAACTGGCTGGGCAGGAGTGCTCCCAGAGGAAACTTCGCATGTGGACACTGCTCTATGTGCGCACATGTATACAAACAGAAGTATCTGCAGCTGGGACATGTAGGACATGCAGTTAAACAATTTATACACTGCAAGACCCAACATGTTGTGTATGCGATTTTGTGCCCATGCGGGAGATTTTACATTGGAAAGACACACAGGTGCCTATATGTACGTTTCAGGGAACACAAAAAATCTATTATCACCAGAAATGGAGCAACTAGATTAATTGAGCATATACATAATGAACATGCAGGAAACAGGGAAATTTTGAAATGTGCAGGTATAGAAGTGGTTCACACCCCCATGAGAGGGGGGGGGGGGACAGAAAACGCATTCTCCTGCAGAGAGAAGCTGCATGGATAATCAAAACACAAGCCATGGGCCCTCTAGGGTTAAATGACAAGAATGACTTAGCTGTTTTCATTTGATTGGTTTTAGCACACATATGTTTTTTATACCACTTGATTGTAACTAGTGACGTGCATGAGATGGGGGTATTTCTAGCCCCCTCCTCCTTCACGTCACAGGAGGCTTGACAAAGCGCAACACAGCGCGAAACAGCTGTAGCCTGTCCATTCACCTGTGTCCTGTCTGCGTCCACGATGTGTATTTGAAAAATAAAACTGCAAACAGCAACTTTGTGACCAGTGGTGAGTGCCGCGGTGCTTTTTTCTTCTGCTATCAATTTCAAAAAAACTAAAAAAAAAGAATATTCGATATCGCGAATATATAGAACTATATTCTAAATATTCGCGAAATCTCGAAGTAACGATATTCGAGAAAAAAATTCGCAACTCAAATATTCGCGCTCAACACTACTCAGGATTGTCCTGCAGGTTGCTTTAATTGTGGTAAGACTGACAACTGGATCAGAGTAGAGGGACGTCCTCTCCCTTTTCTTGTGTATTCTGGTGCTACTAGTAGTACTATATGTGAGGATTATTATAGTGGTCCAAGAGAGAATGCTGAGCCCTCTGTGGGAATTAATGGATACTGACCAGATCTTATAAAACTCCTCCCCTTTCGATTCAACATCCATACAAGCACCAGTCAATGTTCACACACAGTTTTAGGATTATTCCACATTGTCCTGTGAATTTATTAGGGAGAGATTTGTTTGTTCTGTTAAGTTTGCAGTTGGGGATTAGCAAGAGGGGACACCTACATGCCACATCCTCAGTTATGCCCATTCATGTACCAAAGGGTAATTGTTTTTTATATTTGGAATGCCAACCTCAGGATCCGCTACTTGATCCTTTTCCTCCTGAGGTTTGGGCAAATACTGACTAAGATGTTGGCCTTATCTCTTGTACACCATATAAGGCAATGCTTAAGCCCGGCGCTGCACCTGTTTATATTAAACAATACCCCCTTTGCCCAGAAAAAGAAAAGGGGATTGAGTCTATGTCGATGGATTTCCTAGAGGCAGGGGTTATTGAGGAAATTATTTCCCCCTTTAATACACCTATCAACCTAGTGAGAAAGGCTGATAATACCTTTAGGTTTGTCCAGGATCTTAGAGCGGTAAATGCACAGATCATACCCATAGCCCCTGTGGTTCCAGACGTACCATCTCTGTTATCGGCTATTCCTTTCCATGCAGAGTTTTTCTCTGTTATTGATTTAAAGAATGCATTTTTTTCTGTCCCAGTTGACAAGGAGACACGACCACTCTTTGCCTTCACATTTAAATTTCGCCAGTATTCTTGGTGTAGAATGCCTCAGGGTTATGTAGACTCCCCAGTAGTCTACTCCATTGTCCTCCAAGTTACACTGCGCCCTTGGACTGCCCCTCATGGTTCTGTCATTGTACAATATGTGGACGATCTCCTCATATGTAGTTCTACTCGGGAGGCCTGCCAGGCAGACTGTGTTAGTTTATTACTGTGGTTATGTGAACGTGGTCACAAAGTTTCTAGGAAGAAATTACAATGGTGTATGGAAAGTGTTGAGTATTTGGGCTTTGTTCTCGGTAAAGGTGAGAGGAAAATAAGCCATGCCAGAATTACCGCAGTAATGGGTCTGCCCCTCCCACAAACCAAGAAAGACTTGTTGACCTTTCTTGGCATGATTGGTTACTGCCGCCAATGGATTGCTGATTGTTCCTACTATGATAATATTCTGAGACAAGCCACTAATACTGATATGCCTGACTTCATTAAATGGTCTGATGAAATGTTACAAGCTTTTCGTCATTTAAAAATGTGCAATGGTTTCAAGTCCTGGTTTGGGCCTACCCGACTATGGCGTGATGTTTCACTTATTTGCCAGGGACAATTGTAAAACCATGGCTGGAAACCTGGCGCAAGATCATGGAGGCAAATTCCGCCCTGTTGCTTTTTTCTCAAAAGTGGTTCCCGTACATGTTCAGGCCATGCCTGCGTGTCTCAGGAGTTTGGCAGCCTGTGCTATGGTCGCTGAGATGGTCACGCCTATCACCCTAGGTCAGGCATCCTCAAACTGCGGCCCTCCAGCTGTTGCAAAACTACAACTCCCAGCATGCCCGAACAGCTTACAGGTATCAGCCTACAGCAGGGCATTGTGGGAGTTGTAGTTTTACAACAGCTGGAGGGCCGCAGTTTGAGGATGCCTGCCCTAGGTCATCACACCACTCTCCATACCTCACACAATGTTGAGGCCCTATCGAAGAACATACATGTTCAACATATGTCAGCACAAAGACTGAGTGGATATGAAGTTTTGTTGCTATCTAATCCTTAACTTCATATCAAATACTCAGCACCGACATTTGGTGCAATGGCTATACTGAATGCCCTACTTGGCTACAAGGGAGAGCAGGATGATTTGTCTCCTCCCCATGCATGTACTGAACTTATACATTAACATACCTCACCTAGGCCTGACTTACAGTCCACACCCATTGAAGGAGCACCTGATATTTTTGTGGATGGATCCTGTTCCCGCCCTAATGACAACACTTATCATGCAGGATACGCTGTGGTTCAACTCCCAGATGTTATTCTAGAATCGAATCCTATACCTTTTCAGTCAGCCCAAGCAGCTGAACTGATTGCCCTCACTAGAGCTTGTTGTCTTTTTGAGGGGAGAGATGTAAATGTATACACCGATCCAAATATGCCTTTGGGGTTGTACATGATCATGGGGTAATGTGGCAGAGGAGAGGCTTCATAACTGCAGATGGGAGGCAAATCTCACATTCCACCAGAGTACATGATCTCCTGGCCGCCATCCAATTACTAAGCAAAGTTGCTATTATCCATTGTAAGGCACATACTGGTCTCCAAACGCACATAGATAAAGGGAATGCCCTAGCTGATCAGGCAGCAAAGAACGCTGCTATTAGAACGGCAGCAACAGTTCAAATGCCCTCCCTAGTTCCAGACATTACCCTTACTGACAATCTATTGCTCAGCCTCCAGGATTTGGCTACCAGTAGTGACAAAATAGAATGGCAGTCGGTAGGTGCAGTACAAGACCCTGATATGGGTCTTATCTGCAAAGAGGGGAAACCATGTATTCTAGTTGCAAGCGCCCTAATTTTAATTGCTCAATATTATGGTCTTGCCATAGGGGAGCACAGGCAACCACTGACCTCATTTGGAGAGATTTTTTTATACCAAGTCTTAGAACAAAAGGTAAAATCTTATGTTTCACAGTGTCTTATATGTCTCAGAAACAACCCAAATAATTCAAAAAAGGCCCAACACCAGCATCTGAATTACCTGACTTCGCCATTCACTCACTTACAAATTAACTTCACCCATATCCCAAAGACAGGAAGAAAGCAGGAGTATGCCCTTGTAATTGTGGATATGTTCTCTAGATGGGCAGAGGTTTTTCCTACTACCAATGAAACCACACAAATTGTGGTAAAAATTTTGTTACAAGAGATCATCCCTAGATGGGGGTGTCCTGTTCAAATTAACTCAGATAATGGCCCAGCTTTTGCGTCCAGAGTATGTAAGGAGCTTTCCAAAGCCCTTAGGATTGACTGGAAGTTCCACCTCCCTTATCACCCACAGAGTTCTGGGTAGTAGAAAGGATGAATAGAACAATTAAAGAAAAAATAAGGAAAATTACTGGAGGCACGTTCACTAATTGGAAAAAGTTCTTGCCTATAGCCCTAGCAGAAATTAGGATGCAGCCTAATAAGAATACTGGTTAATCACCCTTTGAGGTCGTAATAGAAAGACCCTTCCCCACCCCTCGGGGTCCAAAGGCCCCCGTGATAGAAAAAGGGGATCTAGAAGTAGTACAGGCAGAATATGTGAGGAAACTTGTAGAAACTTTAGATCAAATTGAACGAGATGTTGCTCATGCCTCTCCTCTCTCTCCATAGGAACCTATGCATCCTTTCCAAACAGGAGACGTGGTGATATTCCAGCGCGTGGCAAAAGGACAAAATCAGACTGAGTTCCCGTTTGGACCACCCACACGAGTGGTAGCAGTCACCAGAGCAGTGATTCTCACAGAAGAGGCTCCAATCTGGATTCACGCTAGCAGAGTGAAAAGGGTCCCTGAGGCTTCTTCTCCGGTGACGGACAAAGACAAAGAGGGTGAAGCAGGTGTGAAATCCCTGAACAAAGAGGGGAGCTCAGAAGAAGTTTCCCTGAAAGGTGCCTTGCCACAGGCTGAAGATGATGATCCCACAATATTCTGGGAGATTTGTTTGTCTGCTGCTAATTATTAATCTTTGTGTTTTCTTGCCAGTCTGGCTTATTACTACATGTATGTATCACCCAGAGGAGATGAGTTTCTTCTGCGGTGCACCAAATAATCAGTCAGTATATAAAAGAGCTCAGGAGCAAGATCGCTTTGCTCCCGTCCCCTTTTATTCTGAACAGAATAGTATAGTCAGGATGGTAAATGCCCTAAATGTTAGTTCATTGTGCCTTAAAGACTTACAGAGCCCACAGGATCTTATACTAACATGTGATATTGCTGTGCCTACACATGATGAATCCCTCCTTGAAGTCTGCTCGATGGCTAGCAATACACAATCTTTTATTCCCTTGTATTGCCTTGCTTTAATTTATCTGACCACTCCAGCTCAATCCAGTCCCATATTCAAGTGTTACATGAAATTGCCAATAATATCAAGAAGGATGTTGATTCATCCTCTTGGTGGGACTGGTTATTGAGCTGGCTGTCGGATTTGAGTTGGCTAAGAACATTATTTATCAGTATTATAATTATAATTGCTTCCTTGATTATCATATGTTTTTGTATCCAATGTATCACTTCCCTCATACAGATTTTTTTGTGTAATGTGTCCAAAACCCACCAATCCTGGACAATCATATGCTATTTACCTACTCTATGAGAGAAAGAAGATAAGTCATATTCATGACTTAAGAGGGGATTGAAGGGTTAAATAGAATAAGCTATATGATCTGTATGAATAACAGGATGTTGGGTGACATCATACTAGAGGGTGAATGTATTTACTAGTGTTGAGCGTGAATATTCGAATTGCGAATATTTTTCTCGAATATCGCGATTTCGAGATTTCGCGAATATTTAGAATATAGTGCTATATATTTGCGAAATCGAATATTCGTTTTTTTTTTTTTAAATGCTCCATTCAGTGCCTGTTGTCGTGCTCACGGAGCGTCCCCATCACCATGGGGACGCTCCATATACTATAATGTACTGTCGGATTAGAGAATTACGTTGAAATCAACATGCGATTATTTCGTGTTATATTATTCGCATCGCAATTTCAGCTTAGCACTACTATGTTCCATATATGTGTATTTTACGAAATCTCGTACTATTCTAAAAGACGAAGTTAGAGCAATATTACGAAATTTCGTAAAATACCCATATATATTGTAATTTAGCTAATATAGTGCTATAATAATTTTTTTTTCTTTAATTTTTTCTTCCCTCTTCTGAACTTAAGTTTTGTAAAATATGTACACTGTTAAAAAAATTAAAATAGCAGTATATTAGCTAAATTACAATATATAGTGTATTTTACGAAATTTCGTAATATTGCTCTAACTTCGTATTTTAGAATATGACGAATATTCTAAAAGACGAAGTTAGAGCAATAGTACGAAATTTCGCAAAATACACATATATGGAATATAGCAGTGCGAAGCTGAAATTGCGATGCAAATAATATAACACGAAATAATCGCATGTTGATTTCTACTTTGTACTGCCATAGTCCATCAGTTGAAATTGCCATGCGATGAATATAACTCGAAGTATAGTACTGCTATATTCCATATTCGCCGAATATGAACTATAGCAGTACAAAGTAGAAATCAACATGCGATTATTTCGTGTTATATTATTCGCATCGCGATTTCAGCTTAGCACTGCTATATTCCATATATGTGTATTTTGCGAAATTTCGTACTATTGCTCTAACTTCGTCTTTTAGAATATTCGTCATATTCTAAAATACGAAGTTAGAGCAATATTAAGAAATTTCGTAAAATACACATATATATTGTAATTTAGCTAATATACTGCTATTTTAATTTTTTTAACAGTGTACATATTTTACAAAACTTAAGTTCAGAAGAGGGAAGAAAAAATTAAAGAAAAAAAAATTATTATAGCACTATATTAGCTAAATTACAATATATATGTGTATTTTACGAAATTTCGTAATATTGTTCTAACTTCGTCTTTTAGAATATAACGAATATTCGAAAAGACGAAGTTAGAGCAATAGTACGAAATTTCGTAAAATACCATTGACTTATACTGTTATACTAGAAAAAAGATTTTTTCGCAACATGTGATTAAATTAATCGCATATTATTCGCGAAAATTTTTATAATTACGAATATTCGATTTTGACGAATATGACACGAATATTCACTTGAATATTCGCGAAATATCGCGAAATCGAATATGGCACCTCCCGCTCATCACTAGTATTTACATTAGCCTTATTTCCATATAAGGAATTGTTTCTACTCAGCACCATTGTATATGTGAACCATATCTGTTTCCTGTATGGATGTATGTATAAGAAGCCGTATTCTCAAGATAAAATCAGAGCTGTTTCTAGGACCATGCTGTGTGTGTGTCATTGACATAGCTCTTCCATAACACTGTGTGTGATTAAACTCAAAAGCATAATAAATGCAATGACGCTGTGTGTTTTTAAACAGGCTGTTTATTAAAAACTTCATAAATATGGTTAGCCATAGCTACGTATGTCAGTGTCACTATGGCATTATTTGCTATTGCTGTCATTGTGTTCAAGAGTTTAAAAAGAGGGGAAAGTGGGAGAAACAGCAAAAACTTGAATAAAAAGAATGGCAAGAGAATCCTAGGAGACCTCAAAGTGTCATATACCAATTTTCAAGTATCTGGTCGGCACTCAGGCTTGTGGCTGAGCATGTGGAAGAGATGTGTTCCCAGTATTTTTTGAGAACCGATAATCTCAAGAATCACTTTCTTCAATATGCTTTTATTTATCACATAGGTTGTTACATAGGACACGTTTTGGCCATCCAGAGCCTTTGTCAACTATATATGTATAGTTGACAAAGGCTCTGGACGGGCCAAAACACATCATACAGTATGTTTAACATCTGATGTTGTAATAAATAAAATCATATTGAAGAAAGTGAGTCCCAGGATTATCTGTTCTCAAAAATATACCAAACGTCAGGCCAATAGGAGCACTTTTGGTTTGTATAGAATCGATTTGGCCACAAAATGAATTTCGAGAAATTTGCTCATCTCTAGTTAGGATTTATTAACCTATAGTTTACAGCACAACATTTCAGCTACTAAGTGGAGACCTTACCTCTTTGCAGGGACCGAAGGTAAAGAACTAAGAGAGTCTGCGCCTCATTCTTGCCAGGGCCAAACTGATTGCTGCTTAGAAGATCCACTTTTCTGGTGAGAAACATAACAAAAGCATAGAAGAAGCCCATGTAAGCAGATGGGATGTTACCTAGTAAATACACACAATTTATTGTAAAGACTCAAGCACCTGGACCCAGGCAGCACTATTATAGAGGAACTGTACCACTCCTGACATGTCTGTTTTAGCAAATTGTATTCCACATGAAATGGTAATTCTGGAGCATCTATTATGACTCTATGTTGCTCTGTGCCTCTGTTATTCCTATTAGAGGCTTATAAATAAATTGACAACTGGATATCTCCAGTTAGGGGTGTGTCCCTGCACAGTCTGACACTGTCCAATTAGTTCTGGCAGTGTCTGACTTTGCAAGAAAAGGCTTCTTTGACATCAGGAAAGATAGCACTAAATTGTCAGTTTATCCCGAAACCTCTAATAGGAATGATAAAAGTTTGGCACAACACATAGTTATAAAAAGATGTTCTGAAATTGGTATTTAATAGTAAATTTAAGTAGTTTATCAGATATGTCAATAGAGGTGACAGGTCCTCTTTAAAATTTGCTGTTATAACTAGCTTAAAGTGGTTGGCCCATTTCGGACATTGATGGCATGTCGCTAGGATATGACATCAATGTCAGATAGGTGCTTGTCCCACTTGTGGGACCTGCTACTCTCTCCAGAACACGGCTCCTGAAGTGAAAAAGAGCACAACTGACACACGTGGTGTACTTTCCATTGATCGCTATGAGAGTTTCCAAAAAATAGCTGAGCAAGTGCACTTGGCTATTTACAGAAGTCCCATAGCGGTGAATGGAAAGTGCGCCATACAAGTGTGGCCACCTCTCTATTCACCACCATGGGAGTGCTGAAAATTATTTTTGGGATTCCATAGTGGTGAAAGGAGGGTGGCAACTAATGCGTGGCTGCTTTCTGGAAATAAGAGTGGGACCCAGAGGTGGGACCCACCTATCTGACATATCCTAGTGATATGCCAATTTCCTAAATGGGTCAACCCATTTAATACCAAATGTCTGTTCTTCCAAAATGCCATATTACATATTTATTTTACCCAGTTTATGATAATAATAATAGAAATGGTGGTAAATATTTCTAAATTAAAGGGGTTGTCCCATGAAAATTATTCAACAGTTTTCAAACCAGCACCTGGATCTGGAAACTTTTGTAACTGCATGTAATTAAAAATGTATTATGGATGCTAAGTTATTCACCTGCTGTTTACTCATTTTCTAATTTCTCTGTCCTGCTCATTGAGACGGAAGCACATGCTCAGTTCCATGCTTCATCTGCCACCAGCTGCAACAGAAAGGACATCCCCCACCCCTTAAACTGACAGCTTGAAATAAGTCTAGCAGAACTATTGGAGTTTAATGAATGCATGTGGAGATCTCTGGTTCCATGTGAGGTACAGGGCTGGTTCTAGCTTTGTTAGAAAGAGGTTGTCATGAACTAGATTATGTATGATTTTTATTTTATTACATTATTCATGGGCTAACTCCTTTAAATGTCAAATTCGAAAATACTAGACCAAATTACATACCCCTTGTAACTGAGGTCCTATGTCCTTATAGCAATAAAGGTTACTAAATGTTTACAGTATCTGTTTTGTGAAGACCATTATGCTAACATGTAGTAAATGTATTCTCTAGAATGTATTATGTTATTTAAATGACAGATGCAGAAAAGATAAATGACAAGCTGTCTCTAAATATAAACTAACCATACACAGAGTTCTTTGGAATTTTTAGATTTATGTAAATTATGGAATATATCTTAAGGACTTGACAGTTTCATCATACAGTTTAACAGAGAAGTCCATAATAATGTGCACTTCTGTTACTCTTCTTAGCCATAAAGTTGTGGTTTTACTTGAATTTAAATAAAGTATGTGATAGAAAGTGTGCTCTGAGTAATAGGTATTCTAATGTTAGACAAGGTATATTGGGAAACTACTTATCGCTGTAGGGAAAAGAGAAAACGAAAGAAAAAAAGGAAATGTCTAATCTAGAATTTAATCATTTGATCAATTAATCAATGACATTTGTAAACACCAATTGGTAAAATCATAATTGCTTGATATAAAACTAAAAAGTGACATGAATTGTACAAATTTTATGAAATGTTGAAATACTTGAAACCAGCTTCCAACCAACTGGTTATTAAGTAAAATACAAAGGTATGCTGTACAAGTTTGTCCTATGTCAAAAAATATAAATGTAATCAAAAGTGAGTGAATCTAAAACTAATGATCAAAAAGTAAATTCCCATAAGAAACATTTCATAACGTAAAAAATGTATGTAATGGTGCTCTTACAATACCGTTGTCTCACTGTGTGGATATGTTAGTGTTTTGATTGAAATGTATCTTGATACAAATAAAAATATCACATATTCCGGTCCCCATATATTCTTATATAGCAAACTGCATATGAAAGCATAAACCAATGGGTAAATCACAGTTTTGTATTACGTTATGTATTTAGATATACTTAGGCAAATAACACAAAGAGATGCAAAAAATTATGAAATAATCGCTGCCATTTGGAGTGCCTTGAGATACGTACATACAATAAGTAGGTTGATAACATTCCTCAAATATCTATAAACAAAAAAAACAGCTCCCATTCACTCCCATTTCATACTCCAAGTGATTAACTATTCATGACTTATCTTGAGGATAGGTAATCAATATTAGGAGCCTGGAAAATCCTTTTAAGTTTGGCATATGAAATTCCAGTCTTAAAATTCCCCCCAAAAGTTATCACCAATTCTGAAAGAAGAGTGTATAAAATCATATTGACTTTGCTAAAACAGTTTTTTCGTAGTCCAGATTCCATTGGCTTTCTTCAAAGATGATAATTAGAGATGAGCGAATCAAATCCCACGAAGTGGAATTCGATCAGAATTTTAGGATAGATTTGATTCGCCTAGAAGCCAAAATTTTTAAGAAATTCGCTCATCTAATGATAATATAGTACTTAAAATGTAGCAGCACTTTTAGATACATTGTTAGAATAAGCTGCTGTATGTGTTTACGTGAGCAATAACACTATATCTGCCCACTATATGACTTGCATATGGCATTTTTAGCAGTTTCCCCTCTGTAAGGTCCATCTTTATTTTCAGTTGTCCCCAAACAAATGGGTAGAGACAATTTATAACAGCACATGGAAGAAGCCGAGGATTCTGCTTCCTAAGGCTACATTCACACGACCGTATGGTTTAGTCTGCATCCATTCCGCAATTTTGCGCAACGGGTGCGGACATATTCATTTTAATGGGGCCGCAAAAGATGTGGACAGCACAACATGTGCTGTCCGTATCTGTTGCTCTGTTCTGCGGCCCCGCATAAAAAAATACAACATGTCTTTTTCTTGTCTACAATTTCTGACAAGAATAGGCATTTTCTATGATAGTGGCGGCATGTGCGGTCCGCAAATTGTAGAACGTACATAGGCCGGTATCCACAGTCTGCGGTCGTGTGAATGTAGCCAAACTCTTTCACTCGCTCACTCGGAATCACTCACCATATTACAAGCTCCCTGTTGAGGCCGCTTCCTTTGTCATAGGCAAGGCACAGGTGGGGAGGCAGTTTAGACAATGAAGTGATTCTAAGCTGCGCAGCCATTTCAGTTGATGCACAAATCTCTGGTTATAGCAACATTGCTGATTCCTTTTGTGCTTATGTTAAAGGGGTTTTCCAGTTTTCAACAACATCCTTTAAAATAAAAATGTATTGAGGCAGCTGGAATTTGGCAATGTATATCTTTTATTGCTCCTTTCTTCTGTTCTGGGCTGTGGTCACATGACCATGTCCATGCAGCTCTTTCTTATTTCCTGTGATGTTATGTCCATGGGTGTGTAAAAGCAGCATCAGGGGCAGTGATAGGGGAGTGTCTCTACAGCTAGCTCGTGGGAGGGGCTATAAACTAGCTGGGTGTTAGGGGAGGTGCTGGAAGTGCGGCAGAGAAAGGAGAAGTGCATCATGGGATTGGTTGAATACAGCACCAAGAAGTGCTACATGCATCCTGAATACTTGTAATGTGTTGAGCAAATTATACTGTACTGTACGGTAATATGACACTGTGGAAGATATTGTATGCTATAATTTTCTAATAAAAAAATTGTGAAATAGAAGTGCTACATGCATGATCGAAACAATGTTAGTTTTTTACATGGTGAAAATGGGACAGGAAGATCCAAATTGAACAAAAGCATGGGGAAGATGTACATGAGGGTAGCAACTACAATGAGAATATGGTTAAAGACCCATTTAATGATTTGCTGTCTACTGGATTCATGAGAGAACTTTTCTATATTTTTTCACATTTTTTTAAGCCATATTTTTATATTGATGTATTTTTCTATTGATTACACATGGTTTCTTTCCGTAGATTATTGTTTGGCCATAAAAATATTTAGAGGCAATGAGTTTCTGTTAAATGGAGTGTTTCTAAGCAGGCTACTTTATGTCTTATTTTCTAATACACTTCACCATGTGAACAGGAATGTAGAGATGAACAGTAACACAATTACAAGTAGAAAATAATTGCTTGTTAACATGGAAAAGCACAGAACACTGCAGCAAGTAAATTTAACAAAAAGAACGAGCGGCGATTAGAAAATAACAAGGAGAGGCGATATTGACTGAAAACTCTTGAAATCCTATTATACAAATTGCAATACACTCACGATAGGAAATTTCTCTGTTGCAGGTGGTCTGTAACTGAGTATTCATTGAAGGATCAACAACAGAAGTTAAACTAAGGGCTGTATTACACCAACAGATTATCTGACAGATTTTCTGTTCAATCATTCATCAGTTGGCCGTTTACTCACACACATCGTTTGTTATACACGCCAACTATTGGTCTGATTGGTCAAAATGTGCCATAACTATGGCGTAGTTTGTGCCAAAATACTGGCGTGCATGCTTTGGAACACATAAAGTGTTTTTATTTTTTATTTGTGTGTTCTGGCGTGGCCTAGAGGGAAAGGGTGTGGTCTTCGGAAAGGGCGTGGCTTAAGATGCAATGTAAGCCAATATTGCATCAACATTTTGGTGGTAAATTCTGGAGCATATTTAACTTATAGGTGGTATAAACTTAGATACTCTAAAGATGCAACATTTTTATTATCCATAGTCAGACAAATTGATAAATAGTGATGGACGAACATCGGCTGTCACGATTCGCGAATGCGCGTTCGGGATCAAGTGTTCACGAACCGAGCGTTCGTGGCAGGCCCCATTCACTGAAAAACCTTCAGGTCATATTTTCAGCCAGCAAACACTTACTAGAAGTACACAAATAGTCCCACAACATGGACACTGACATACCAGAGGGGGATCATTGGCAAAAATTCCCGCAAAAATATGTATTTTAATCAGGGGCCATTTTTATGTGTCTTAAAGGGAAACTCTCAAAAATGTGCCCTGCTGGAGCCTAGAAAATTTGTATTTCCTATCGGTTTGATGTATACAAATGTGCAGCACATTTTTGGTATGCATTAAATGGATGGCAAAAATAGGATGTGAACCCAGCCCTAGTGTCAGAATAAGCACCAGTACACACATCTATGTTAGGTGTATTTCTGACATAGATTGTGGCGCAAAGGTCCTTAGCACCGCAATCTGCAAATTTTTCCGCTCATGCCAGATCTAAAAAAGGATGATGTGGGCAGGGAAAGGGATACAGTTATGGCCATCCAGTTATTGGATACCAATAACATGCATTGACCGGATTACACCTCTGTATAGTGACACTGCTATCCTGTGACTGAATAAAAGGGTATAAGAGGGCACAGTACAGGGAATGACTAGGGTCACTGCACAAAGTGTGGTAAGAGGGCACATGGCAGGGTATAAAGGGGCACAGTATGGGGTGAGGGACACAGTACGTGGTGGGGGACACAGTCACATGACCCTGTGACATTAGAAGGTCCTTATGGTGAATGCAGTTCATAGGCCACCATAATGAGAGGCATAGGAGTGAGACAAGGGTGTGATTATGTGGCTAGAGATAAAAAAAAATTTAACTTTTCCACCAGTACAGGCCCAAAAAAATTAGGCAATAGTCATTCACCTGACAGCAAAAAACTTTGGATTCTGTGGCTGGGGGTACATTAGGCGGTCACAGGATAAAAATGTAGGAAGAACTTAATAGCATACTCACTATCTGGTTACACGTGGAGGACACATGAACTTTATAGCATACAATAATTTATTGACCCATTTAATCAATCCCTCTAAAAACAATAATACTTATAAAATGCAAATAACAGTAAAAACATACAGATTCTTATTGCCCAACATATAGGAGTTCTAGATCTTTGTCTGGGATTATGCATGGCGTTTGTCCAGGCACCGATCCAAAAGTTAAGTCCCACTGCCAATGTAAATAGATCAATAGTATATCTGCTATAGGAATGAATGCTGTAAACAAAGATATAATATGAACAATATTATATTCCACTGTAATTTGGGCTCAGTTAGTCTTGCAAAAAAGTCGCTATTGAGATGTTAGATACAGTGAAGTAAACTTGCAACAGAGTTATTGGGAAAACTTTCAACAGCACATGTAGCAAACTTCACTAGCAGAAAGTGATTCCGTCTAGAGAGAATTAATTCATTTTCGTGAGCAGTGTTTCCCATAGATGTCGCGCTTATAGCGATCATTTTATATTGTAGTTGCTATTTACAATTGTAATGTATTTATAATATCTTAGCAGGCAGCTTTTGTATGGTACCTGTGGCAACCCACTCGGTTATGATGTGCTGCCTGCTGTTACCTTTCCGGCGTTTTCGCTCGTTGTGTTCAGACTGTCCTGTTGGGACTCTCCTTTCGGTGTAAACTGCAAGTGGTCCGTGCAGTCTCAGCGTCCCACGTGGTGTGCGCCGGTATCTGTGCTTGATTCTCATGCAATCTTGGTGTCCCACGTGACTCACAGTGGCAGGCTCCGTACGTCGGAATGCTCTATGGATATGTGGGCTGTAATAGGTAAAGTAAGCGCTTCGTATTGAATTAGTATCTCTAGTCCATATTATGGTTACGTGTGCGGGTATAGCAGTTCACCAAACGTGTTTTGGGGTCCATGACTGACTCCTTCAATGGTTACCCGATTATTACGCCCTTTTTATCCACTTCTTTTGGTTGAATTGAAAACCAGGGATGGAAAATGTCCCTCCATCTTTGATCGGATCATATTCAGATTGTGCGATACTGGCAACTATTACTCTTGTTTTAAATTGTGGTATTTAATTAGATCATGTTGCTGTTGAGCTGCATCTAGATGAAAGGGGGAAAATAAAAATCTAGATAGTCTTAGAGAAAATACTGATATGTATAAATACTGTATATAAAAAGTATATAAAAATCTATAAAAAGTATTTTAAATATATATAATGAATAGTATATAGTATTAGAATCATTCAATAGTTCACCATCTTTAGTCCAAATTTACGCCATTTGTTGCATTGCGTTTTTATTGCGGTATAGTTGCGCTTTCTCAAGGTGATGGAGTTGTATATTTTTCTGTTTATATAAATGATATGTTGTGATAAAAATATTTTAGATCACCGTAGAGATTATTCCGTGATTACTTACTTTTAAGATTATAGCTTTTTTGAATTATTCAAATTATTTTGAAATGATTTAATTTTAGTTTTTATTTTTTATTTTATGCATCCCGTTCTTCTAGGTGTATGTTTCGCAGTGTGGATGAATTGGTAGAGGTAAAGAGACGGGGGCCTCAGGCCAAGGGGAGATTGGAGTGCTGATAAACAGCCCGACTCCGATTTCCCATCAAACCAGGGCACCCGTCTCAAGAATTACAAAAATCCAAAAAGTTCAAGTTCAGCATTCAAGCCTTTACATAGGAGTGTATTGAATTTGAAAATGAATCTTGATTCTACACGGGACATTTTCATGATATGGTCCCCTCCCCACCAGTTTTTCGCTATCTCCTGAATTGCAGTGAAAGATAAACCTCTTGGATCTTGATCGTGATGTGTTTTGAAATGTGTGGATAATAAGTGATTATCATATCCTTTCCTAATATTATTAATGTGTTCCGCTATTCATTTTTTCAATATTCTTTTTGTTCTCCCTACGTATAGTTTTTTGCAGGGGCATTGTATAACATAGATAACGTTAGTGCTACTACAAGTAAGAAATTCCTCTATTTCATGTACATGCAAGTTTGTGGTTGAGCTAACTTTTTCGGTTTACTTTGGGAACGAAGTCAGCCTACAAATACTGCATTTATCACATCTGTAAAACCCTTTTAATTTGAACCAACTGCTCGTTGGATGTTCTTGTTTTATACTTTTACGTGGTTTAATGGAAGGTGCGATCTTTAGACCTAGATTCGGCGCTCTACTGTAGGTTATCTGGGAATTGGCGGAAATGTATCAGCCTATTGTTTTGTCCTTCAATATATGATGCCAATGCTTCTTTATAATGCGTTCCACTTTCTTGTATTGAGCATTATATGGCATTATAATGCTTAAAATGTCTTCCTTCTCTGTATTCCTATTTTCAATATTAAAAAAGGAGTGTCTATTTAGGCCTCTTACTTTGGCTAGAGATTTATCTATCTCATTTATAGGGTACTTTTTTTTAGGGTACTGTAAATTGTTGCTTTAATTTCTCGGCTTCTTGTTGGAACTGATCATCATTCGTACAGTTATGCCTTAGGCGTCTAAATTGGCCTGTAGGGATATTAAGAAGCCATCTTGGCAGATGACAGCTTGAATATAAAATAAAACTGTTTCTTGTTGTTGGTTTTTTATAAGTGCCACATATCAATTTATTATTTTGTGTCTTAATCTGTAAGTCTAAAAATTCTATTTGGTTTCTGCTGATGTTTGAGGAGAAACATAAATTAAGTGAGTTGTTATTCATCTGTTCAAGGAAAAGTTTAAGTTCCGCCTCACTTTTCTGCCAAATGAAGATAATGTCATCTATAGATCTGTGCCATAGGACCAGGTCCGTCCCCAGTCTTGGTGTAATATTACAATCTTCCCATTGGGACATGAATAACTTAGCATAACTGGGGGCGAACCTGGTACCCATGGCAGTGCCCTTAATTGGGAGGAAGAATTCAATTTTAAAATCAAAGTAATTGTGTGTTAAGATGTATCTTACTCCTCCTCCCAGATATGCGATCTGTTCTGTATAATACAGGTTACTTTTTTCTAATTATAACTTCATGGCGTTTATTCCCAGTTTGTGACGAATAATTGTGTACAATGATTGTACATCTAGAGTTCCTAATATCCAATTGGGATCAAACGTCAGACCCTCTATAATTTTTATAATCTGCGTGGTGTTGCTTATATACAAGTTTGCATTTTTTACTGCAGGTTGGAGGGGCCTATCTATATACTGTGAAAGATTTGATGTTAAGGATCCAACTCCAGAAAAAATCAGGCTCCCTGGTGGATTTTCAAAATGTTTGTGAACTTTTGGTAGACAGTAAAATATTGGTAGTCTACATTGTGTATTTAGAATGAATTTGGCTTCCTGTTCTGATAAAATTTCATTAATCATACCTTCCTGGCAGAATTGTTTAAGTGTTTGTTTATATTCTTCATTAGGATCTTTGGCCAGTTATTTGTATGTCGTTTGATGTAATAATTGTCTCTTGCATTCTTGATTGTATTTTTCTGTTTCTAAAATGACAATGGCTCGCCCTTTATCCGCCAGTCGAACGGTAATGCTCTCTTGGGATTGTACCTGTTTAATAGCTTGGATTTCTTGACTAGACAGGTTGTTCTTTAAATGATTATTTTTTATTCTTCTAATATCTGCTTCAACAGATTTGCGAAAGGATGCGATCTCCTGACTAATTTCTGATCCTGGAAATTTTGTAGATTTTTTTTTTCTGAATGTACATACTTTTCTTCATTTCTTGATTCACTTGTGACACATTTTTCTGATAAACTTTTCTATTCCTATATATGTGTCAAATTTATAGATTTTTGCAGTGGGTGCGAATTTTAAACCTTTGTTTAGAAGTGTAGTTTGGGATTTAGTTAATGTGACTGTGCTAAGGTTTATTACTAAATCTTTATCATCATCCTCTTTTATCTCCTGTGAGGTATTTTTTTTTTCCTTTGTCCTCTCTGGACCTTCCTCTTCCTGTTTCCTGAGTGTGTTGTCTGTAGTGTTGTTGTTCATGTGTATAATTGGGTTTTGGGTCAGAGTAGGGGTTCCATGTGTGTGGGGATTTGTGATAATGGTGACTTCTGCGCTCCCAGTTTTGATCATCCTGCCTGTTCCTCAAGTTGTATTGGTGTGGACTGGGTGAAGTTGAGTTTTGTGAACGATTTGGTGATGGTCGAGATATCCGTTGAATCTGTGGTTTGTGATGAGGCGGGGTACGGTCTAAAAAATGTTTCATTTGTGAGTGTTTCATATCTATTGGTGATCGGAACATTATATCTTAATTGTGTGGTATTATTGTAATTTTCTTCCATCTGTATACCATCCTCACAGTGATGGTATTTCTTTTTTTGCCTGTTCACTACCTACGTTAATTCCTAAATTTCTTAATTTTTGTCCTTAATTTAATTTTCTAATTTGTCTAGACTTTTACATAATCTGCCTTGCCAGATGTTAAATTCTTCATTTTTTGGGAATTTTTCTACTACCTCTTTCATCTTATTAATATTCTCTATTGTCTCCTCCAAGATCTGAGTTCTTCTTTTGATGATCAGTTGAGTTAGTGCCAAAGACTGAGACATCAGAAGGGATTCCCATTCTTTATTAAAATCTATGTCACATAAGTCTTGTGCTGGAGTTTTAAATACACATAAACCTTTTGGCAACTTGGCGCTTTCTACATATTGTTTTAGGGATCGTATTTCCCACCTTTGTTTAAGTTGTCTGTGTAAAAGTGTTTCCAGATCTCTAAACGTCTCTGTCATTATTCTGTCTTTAATAGTGATGTCAAACATGAATGATTCTACCATTAATCTTTAGTTCTCGGTGTGATTCCAGATATCCATGAGTTAGTCAGGGAGCAAGACTATATTGGGTGAAAAGATAGATTTGTGAAAAATAAAAAGATGATATAGTCGCTCACCCGTCTATTATCATGCAGTGGGGCTCAAAGTCTGGCTGACTCACCCAGTCAGTTGTATAAGGTAGGAAGAACTGAATTGGTAGACTGGCACTCACTATCTGGTTACACGCGGAGGACACATGAACTGTATACAATAATTTATTGACCCAAATAATCAATCCCTCGAAAAACAATAAAATGTATAAAATGAAAATAACAGTAAAAACATACAGATTCTGATTGCCCAACATATAGGTGTTATAAATCGATGTCTGGGATTATGTGTGGCATTTGTCCAGGAACTGATCAAAAAGTTAAGTCCTGCTGACAATGTCAATAGATTAATAGTACATCTGCTATAGGAACGAATGCTATAACCCTTCCAGTGGACAAGGTACTGCCAGGAGTTTCGGACCTTTCTAGCATCCACAATTCTGGAGACTACAAACTCCTCTTTATCGTCAATTGTATGGGAGGAGGAGCTGACTGCGACGGAACAATGGGTGGAATATATTTCTTAAGCAACGATTTATGGAAAACATTATGAACACGAAATGAGTCCAGTAATCTCAATATAAAAGATACAGGATTAATAACGCCAATAATCTCATACAGCCCAACAAACCGTGGCGCCAGTTTCCTAGAAGACACCTTCAGCAGTAGATTCCAAATAGACAACCAGACCATGTCACCAAGCTCAAAATTAACCTCCTTAGAACGCTTCCTATTAGCCATCCATTTTTGTTGTTCTTGGGCTTTTTGCGGGTTCACTTGGATCCGTGCCCAAACTGTGCACAGTTCAGAAGTTACTCTATCAGCCTCAGGATTAGATGAAGGTATCAACGAGCTAGAGTTAAATCAAGGATGGATTCAAAAGAAGGTTACAAAAGAAAGGGGAAACCCCAGTAGAAGAATTCACACGGTTATTTATAGCAAATTTTTACCCACACATGTTGATTTTCAGAGATGTAGGATCTTAAAAATTGCTCAAGAGTCTGATTTAGTCATTCCGTCTGACCATTAGTTTCGGGGTGAAAAGCAGACGAAAAGGCCAAAGAAATCCCAATTCTCTGACAGAAAGCTCTCCAGAATTTAGAAACAAATTGAACGCCGCTGTCAGAAACAATATTTTCCAGGATCCCGTGAAGCGGTACAACGTCATCAATAAAAACAGTAGCTAGACTCTTAGCACTAGGAAGTTTACTCAGAGGAACGAAATGTGCCATCTTAGTAAATCTGTCAACCACTACCAAAACCACTGACTTCCCCTCAGAAGATGGCAGGTCAGTAATAAAATCCATAGAAATGTGCGACCAGGGCTTACTGGGAATGGGTAGTGGTTGTAACTCTCCGGCAGGGCGTGTGCTAGGATTTTGGATCTGGCGCACACTTCACAAGCAGATACATATGCATTGACGTCTCTTAACAAAGTAGGCCACCAGTATGATCTGGAAACCAACTCACAAGTGCCTTCCATGCCAGGGTGGCCACATAAAACTGAATCATGAGACTCACCCAATAACTGGAGCCGAAAATGCGTGGGAACTAATAACTCATCTGAAGGTGTATGTGCAGGTGCTAGATGTTGAGCTGATTCAATATCAGAGGCAAAATTAGAGGATACTGATGCCATGATGATATTGGCTGGAAAGATTGGTTCCGGAGGGGTATCGGAAGACTGAAAGGCAGAAAAACTTCTTGACAAGGCATCGGCCTTTATGTTCTTACTTCCTGGCCTGTAAGTAATGGAAAAATTAAATTGAGTAAAGAATAATGCCCATCTGGCTTGATGAGGGTTTAGACACTTAGCAGACTCAAGAGATAACAAATGTTTTTTGCCCCTCCAAAAAATGCCTCCATTCCTCAAATGCCCACTTTATAGCTAGCAACTCACGGTTCCCAATATTATAATTCCTTTCTGTAGGAGAAAATTTTCTGGAGAAAAAGGCACAGGGTCTGAGGTTAGAGAAGTTAGAAGGTCCTTGGGACAATACTGCCCCTACTCCATCCTCAGAGGCATCTACCTCCACCATAAAAGGTTCCTCCAGATTTGGATGAATTACGACTGGGGCACTACTAAAACTTTCAAAGGCTTCAATGGCTTCCTCAGACCAATTGACTAGATCCACCCCTTTCTTGGTAAGATCTGTTAACGGTTTGGCGATAATGAAAATGTTTAAAATAAACTTACGATATTAATTGGAAAAACCCCAAAAGCGCTGTAAGGCTTTAAGGGATGATGGCCTCACCCGCTCCTGGATTGCCCGAACCTTCCCAGCATCCATTTTGAAACAATCAGGAGTGAGGACATACCCAAGATACAGAATCTCCTGTACTCCAAAAATGCATTTCTCAAGATTAACTGATAATTGGTTACCTCTTAAAATGTCCCCAGATGGGAGAAAAAAATAAAATCAGAATATCATCAAGATAGACGATTAAAAACTTCCCAATGATTTCCCTGAAATTTTGGAAGACGTCTGGGGCATTACTGAGCCCGAAAGGCAGAACTAGGTATTCAAAATGTCCCTCAGGAGTATTAAATGCCGTCTTCCATTCATACCCCTCCTTAATTCGGATTAAATTGTAGGCTCCTCTCAAGTCGAGTTTGGAAAACCAGGCAGCTCTTAAAACCTGATTGAACAGGTCAGGAACTAAAGGGAGGGAATGTTGATGTTTAACAGTGATCTTATTTAATTCCCGGTAATCAATACGGGGTCTGAGTCCTCCGTCCTTTTTCTTAACCACCTCCCGTCCGCACGTTGACTATAAACGTCCGGGAGGTGGTTCTCTATTTCTGAATGGATGTTCCAGAACGTTCGTTCAGAAACTGCAGCTGCACGCTAATCGTGACAGCAGGGCAACCCAGAGAGAAGACAGGGACAGTACCCAGGTGTCACTGCCTTCTGGATTGCTGCGTACACAGCGCTCACCGACCACTGTGTATACAGAGCAGGAAGCGATATGCTCTTCCTGTTCAGACCCGGCGGTCATATGATCGCCGGGACCGGAGAGTGCAGGAGCTGTGTGAGGTCTTTCAGAGACCTCGATCAGCCCTGCACTAGGGCTGTACAGCACTGTATTGTGATGTACAGCCTCTCTGGGGGGGGGGGGGGGGGGGGGTATTTCTCCTGTAACCAGGGCTACTATGTCAGCCCCAGTTACAGGAGAAATCAACAGTGAAAAAGTAAATGTCCCCCAGAGGTCTTGTATGATCTTATGGGGGACGAAAAGTGCAAAATAAAAAATTAAAAAATAAAGTGTTAAAAAAATGAAATAAAAAAAAAGGTTGCACATGTAAAAAAAAAAAAAAATCCCAAATAAGGAATAAAAAAAATGTTAAAAATAACAAAAATAAAATAGACATATTTGGTATTGCTCTATAAATATATGACATAATCGACCCAGTCCAATAAACACCATAAAAAAAATAAATAATAATAACTGTCAAAAAAAGCCATTTTTGTCACCTTACATCACAAAAAGTGCAACACCAAGTGATCAAAAAGGCGTATGTCCCACAAAATGGCACCAATAAAACCGACACCTCATCCCGCAAAAAAATGAGCCCCTACATAAGAAAATATCTCAAAAAATAAAAAGACTATAGCTCTCAGAACATGGACACATTAAAACATAATTTTTTTGTTTCAAAAATGCTATAATTTTGTACAACTTTAATAAATAAGAAAAACTATACATATGAGGTATAGCCACGTCCGTAACAATCTGCTCTATAAAAATGTCACTTGACTGAACCCCTCAGGTGAATGCTGTAAAAATTAATAAAAACTGTGTTAAAACAACCAATTTCTTGGTCACCTTGCCCCATAAAGTGTTATAGTGAATGATCAAAAACCCTAAAATAGTACCAATAAAACTGGCACCTTATCCCCTAGTTTCCAAAATGGGATCACTTCTTGGGAGTTTCTACTGTAAGGGTGCATCAGGGGGGCTTCAAATGGGACATGGCATCTAAAAACCATGTGGAGTTCCTTTTCTTCTGCGCCCTGCCGTGTGCCCATACAGCAGTTTATGACCACATGTGGGGTGTTTCTGTAAACCCCAGAATCTGGGTAATAAATATTGAGTTTTGTTTGGCTGTTAACCATCGATGTGTTAAAGAAAAAAATGGATTAAAATGGAAAATCTGCAAAAAAAGTGAAATTAAAAGATTTGATCTCCATTTTCCTTTAATTCTTGTGGAACACCTAAAGGGTTAACACAATTTGTAAAATCGGTTTTAAGTAACTTGAGGGGTGCAGTTTCTACAATGCAGTCATTTATGAGGGTATCCACTATGTAGGCCCCACAAAGTGACTTCAGACCTGAACTGGTCCTTAAAAAGTAGGTTTTGGCAATTTTCAATTGAAGAATTGCTTCTAAACTTCTAAGCCTTCTAACGTCCTAAAAAAATAAAATGACATTTCCAAAATGATGCCAACATAATGTAGAAATATGGAGAATGTTAAGTAATAAATATTTTATGAGGTATCACTTTCTGTTTTAAAAGCAGAGAAATAGAAATTTTGAAAATTGCTAATTTTTCTAAATTTTTGGTAAATTTGGGATTTTTTCATAAATAAAGGTGAAATATATTGACTCAAATTTATGACTATACTCAAATTTATGACTATAATGAAGTACAATGTGTCACGAGAAAACAATCTCTGAATGATGTGGATAAGTAAAGGCATTCCAAAGTTATTAGGCCTGGTCAGGAAGGGGGCAAATGGTCCATATGTGAAGTGGTTAAAAAAAAAGCTCACCCTACCATAGATTAGTTCAGTACACCCCTTATGCCTTGCTGCAAAATGGGAAAAAAAGTACATGACAACTTGGTAGTGGCCGACATTGGCAGTTAAACATGCGCACCCATCCAGTCAGTACTGAAAGCAACACAGAAAGTAACCTTTCCATGTTTACATTGCAGACAGTTTTTCTCAATTATTAAAGGGCCTTATCTTATAAACCTGTGATCGGGTCAGCACTACTCAGTGAGAGGTTACTTTACCTGTGACTCTAACTATGTCATCTAGTTGATTAAAGTCCCGTGTAGATTAGCATATATAGACGAGACAATCTCAATCCATATATGATTGCATTTGCCAACATAAATCAACAATCAGATGCAAGAAGGGCCTACTGCCTATTCCATAGCACTGCAATATGGCCATAGGATATCACTGCTTTTCTTCCACGTAATTGAATAGGTCACAACACCTTGTCAGGGAGGCTACAGGATGGCAATACTTAAAAAATGCAAGTTCTTTTGGATCCATATTCTAGAGACATTGGAATCAATGAGATTGAATAGGGAATATAAACGTTCTTTCACATAGTTGTATACTTGCATGTGACACTTTTGAACATGTTTGTATACATTACTTTCTAGATCTACGTATCTTTATATAGTAATATTGGTACAAATATGTTTAGTTTTATTCCTATCAGATGAAATGTTATTTCTTTGAAGGGCAGGCAGATTGGGTATGACTTTCCCAACATTTCAGAGTATCTCAATTCCATACCTGTATTTATACCTTGACGCTGCACATCACCCTGAACACACCTTCCCCATCGTGAAATGTGGTGGCAGCATCATGCTGTGGGGATGCTTTTCTTCAGCAGGGACAGGGAAACTGGTCAGAGTTAATGGAAAGATGGATGGGCCTAAATACAGGGCAATCCTGGAGGAAAAACCTATTAGAGGCGGCAAAAGTCAGCTGGTGTGCAGAGGATCATCTTCAAGCAGGACAACGACCCTAAACATACAGTCATTGCTACAATAGAATGGTTTAGGTCAAAGCATATTCATGTGTTAGAATGGCCCAGTCAAAGTCCAGACCTACTGTAAATCCTATTGAGAATATGTGACAAGAGTTGAAAATCGCTGTTCACAGATTCTCTCCATCCAATCTGACTAAGCTTGAGCTGTTTTGAAAAGAAGACTGAGCAAAAATTTCAGCCTCCAGATGTGCAAAAGCTGGTAGAGACATACCGCATAAGACTTGCAGCTGTAATTGTAGCAAATGATGGTCCTACAAAGTATTGACTCAGGGAGGATGAATACAAATGCATGGTACACTTTCCAGATTTTAATTTATTAAAATTTTTAAAAACCATGTATCATTTGATTTTCGCTTCACACATACTTGCTACTTTGTGTCACATAAAATCCCAATAAGTTTATGGCTGTAACGTGAAAAAAATTGAAAAATTCAAGGGTTATGAATAATTTTTCAAGGCACTCTAATTATTGTTTATGATTTGGGTAGGTATACTAATATTTAATTTAATGCCATATACACTCACCTAAAGAATTATTAGGAACACCTGTTCTATTTCTCATTAATGCGATTATCTAGTCAACCAATCACATGGCAGTTGCTTCAATGCATGTAGGGTTGTGGTCCTGGTCAAGACAATCTCCTGAACTCCAAACTGAATGTCAGAATGGGAAAGAAAGGTGATTTAAGCAATTTTGAGCGTGGCATGGTTGTTGGTGCCGGTCTGAGTATTTCACAATCTGCTCAGTCACTGGGATTTTCATGCACAACCATTTCTAGGGTTTACAAAGAATGGTGTGAAAAGGGAAAAACATCCAGTATGCGGCAGTCCTGTGGGCGAAAATGCCTTGTTGATGCTAGAGGTCAGAGGAGAATGGGCCGACTGATTCAAGCTGATAGAAGAGCAACGTTGACTGAAATAACCACTCGTTACAACCGAGGTATGCAGCAAAGCATTTGTGAAGCCACAACACGCACAACCTTGAGGCGGATGGGCTACAACAGCAGAAGACCCCACCGGGTACCACTCATCTCCACTACAAATAGGAAAAAGAGGCTACAATTTGCACGAGCTCACCAAAATAGGACTGTTGAAGACTGGAAAAATGTTGCCTGGTCTGATGAGTCTCGATTTCTGTTGAAACATTCAAATGGTAGAGTCCGAATTTGGCGTAAACAGAATGAGAACATGTATCCATCATGCCTTGTTACCACTGTGCAGGCTGGTGGTGGTGGTGTAATGGTGTGGGGGATGTTTTCTGGGCACACTTTAGGCTCCTTATTGCCAATTGGCCATTGTTTAAATGCCACGGGCTACCTGAGCATTGTTTCTGACCATGACCATCCCTTCATGACCACCATGGATAATGCACCATGTCACAAAGCTCGAATCATTTCAAATTGGTTTCTTGAACATGACAATGAGTTCACTGTACTAAAATGGCCCCCACAGTCACCAGATCTCAACCCAATAGAGCATCTTTGGGATGTGGTGGAACGGGAGCTTCGTGCCCTGGATGTGCATCCCTCAAATCTCCATCAACTGCAAGATGCTATCCTATCAATATGGGCCAACATTTCTAAAGAATGCTATCAGCACCTTGTTGAATCAATGCCACGTAGAATTAAGGCAGTTCTGAAGGTCCAACACCGTATTAGTATGGTGTTCCTAATAATTCTTTAGGTGAGTGTACATATATATATATATATATATATATTTATTTATATTTGCTGATATTTATACATGCCTGGCTTTCTATTTCCATGCAGAATTGACTTAGGGCTCATGCACACAAATGTATTTTCTTTCCGCTTCTGTTCCGTTTGTTTTTGCGGACCGTATGCAGAACAATTCACTTCAATGGGTCCGCAAAAACATCGGAAGTTACTCCGTGTGAATTCCGTTTCTGTATTTATGTTTCGCAAAAAAGTAGTGCATGTCCTATTATTGTCTGCAAATCACGGTTCAAATCAATAGGTCCGCAAAAAATATGGAGCGGAACACATCCTTTTGTCATCTGTATTTGTGGATACATACTGTAGAAATGCTATGCCCAGCCCATATTGCTCATGTGTTTGGTGATTAATAAGTTGCTGTTCCCCTTTCCGATCCGCAAAAAAAGGATCGCATACGAAAACCATACGGATATGTTTTATGGAATAACGCAACGGAAGAGGACTTAAATCAGAGAGAAAATAAACCTCAGATATGGAACAACAGACCGCAAAACAACAAAGGTTTAGGAGACTGAAATATTATATATCATTATATATATATATTTATTTATATACATATATACCTTGGTTTACTGTATGAAAAGGGTAGCTGTGGCCCCCTTCACATAGATCAGTTGTATGGGGCCAGCTATTTGACATCTAGCGTTATCAGTGATGTGCAGAATGAACATAAGCGATCCCATAGAAAACGATGAGATCCGTTCTAGCTTTAGTTTCCTTCTGGCGTGTTTTCTGCACCTCGCCAGATATATACTTACGAGTGATGGCATAAGCAATCGCACCTCCCCATACTGAGGAGGGAGGAGGAGATCGTTGCATGTAATAGCAGTAGTCTCCTCCTCTAGCAAGCAGACAATTGCTGGGACGGAACGCTTTCTTCCTAACAATCGCCCTGCTTCATCTGCAGGTGTAATAGGACCCTTATGCTTAAGACCCTCCACCATTATTATAGTATGCCTCTGCACCCATTCTCAATCATTATATAGCATTTATTAATGTTATATACATCAAATATATAGAAAATATTTTACGAAGTTTCACATAAAGCATGCCTGACTTACAATAATAAAAATAATAAATATATAACAATACAAGCTCTAACTTACAGTTTCTAAAATTGCAAATGTATTGTAGCATGTGGCTCTATACCTGTAGCCTGCAATAATAATAACACAGTTCTTTCTAAAATGTAATTATATGGTACATTCATAATACTTACAGCACAATATCAAATCAAAGAATGATAAATATAATCCATCATAAAAATCTTTTTGGCTTGAGAAGAATGCTAATGGATTTCTGAAGAAGAAGTGACCATAAGAGATTGCTTTAAGTCAATCCTTTAATTTTCCAGTAGGCAAAATGTAATTTGAAAGAGACTGAAGTGCCTGTAGATTTTTTTTTTTTTTACTGTAATTGACATCTAAGTTGCTATGTACAGTACATTGTAAAGTAAAAGTCTTTTAGATTAAAATCTAACATTGACTATTTTAAATGTTTCAGAATGATGTCCAGAGTATGCAAAATATACCACATTAGTTGTTTTATTGCTTTTTTCTTTGCTACTCATCTACTTTTAACAAATTGTGTATGCTCAATTGCCCAGCCATAATGGAAAATTCTTCGGAAGTGTTTATGTTAGTTTCACATCTGCTGCATGTAGATCTGACTGCTTGATCTGGCAGACAATACTGGGAATTGGCCAGACACAAACTGCAGCATGCGGTGGTTGGTGTCCGGCCGATTATCCACATTTGTACTGGAATGCCGCCGGATCTCCACCGGACCCCATTATATTTACTAGGATTTTCCAGGATTAAAATATTCTCCAATATCTGATCTGTAAGGTCAAACCCCCAGCACCTTCAGTAATCACCTATTTGAAGAGGCCATGGAGTTCTTCACCTGATTCTGAGCACAATGCTTGGTATTGCATCACAGGCCAATTTACTTGAATCTGAATGAGCTGTGCTTAGGCCATGCCATGCCTTTCTCGATTTGTTGTAGAAAAATTCTGCAGCAAATCTTGTGTATGTAAACCTACAACTACGGTATGCTCAGTATAAGATGAGCATTAGTGTTGAGCGAATCAAAGTTCAGGAAAAATTAGATTCGCCACAAAGCCGAATTTCCTCATTCTCCATGGTACCAAATAAATTTTCCATGAAATGGCGGGAAGCATAAAAAAGATCATACTTACCTCATCCGTTTAAGCACAGAGGCCGCTGCGGCCATCTTGCTTAAAGATCCTGCATGACATCTTGTGCATGGTGAGATATGACGTCACCAGGCTGGCCAACATGATGATGTCATCATGCGTCAAGCAAGATTTCGTGCTGGATCTTCACCCAAGATGGCCGCGGTGGTCTCTTTGCGATCAAATGGATGAGGAAAATACAATTGAATTTTTTTTTTAATTAGCAAAAACTAAAATACTTTAATATAGACAGTGGCGTGCCTAGGGTGTTTGGCACCCGGGCGTGTCCTTTCTCTGGCACCCCCCACCAATACTTAAAAAAAATTGTACCCCTTTACAGTAGTATTGCCCTCATTGTACAACCTTCACAGTAGTTTTGTTCAGATATGCAAAAAGAAAAAATGTAGGCGTGCTCAAACCCTGTCAATCCGAGCACGGACCATGCCAGGAACCATGGCATTACTTAAGTAAAAAGAGAAAAGGGTCCAGCTCGATTAAAATGTTACCTTTATTTTTCAGTGCAGATAAAAGCTAGTTACACTCCAGTCTACATGTTTCGGATCAGGGACAATAGCGATCCTTCCTCATGACATACACATACTGAGGAGGAGGTTGGATATATAGCGCCTCCACCTAGAAGCAGGTGGACACACTAACTACAAGCTCCTCCTTTGAATGAAATTGATAACACATGCTAAAAGGCATGATAAATTAAAACAAAAGAACACACACAGATCATAGATAAAAAAATTCAATATTTTAACATCAAGTCATGTTTCCGATTAAGGGCTCTTTCACATCTGCGTTATTGTCTTCCGGCATAGAGCCCCGACGACGGAACTCTATGCCGGAAGACAATAACGCAGATGTGAAAGAGCCCTTAATCGGAAACATGACTTGATGTTAAAATATTGAATTTTTTTTATCTATGATCTGTGTGTGTTCTTTTGTTTTAAGAATACTGATCAGGATTATCCTAATGCATTCTGAATGGACAGTCCGTCCTTCAGGATGCATCAGGATGTCTTCCGTTCCGGAACGGAACATTTTTTGGCCGCAGCATGCTGCATGCTGCGCTTTTTGCTCCAGCCAAAAATCCGGAACACTTGCCGCAAGGCCGGATCCGGAATGAATGCCCATTGAAAGGCATTGATCCGGATCCGGCCTTAAGCTAAACGTCGTTTCGGCGCATTGCCGGATGCGACGTTTAGCTTTTTCTCAATGGTTACCATGGCTGCCGGGACGCTAAAGTCCTGGCAGCCATGGTAAAGTGTAGTGGGGAGCGGGGAGCAGCATACTTACCATCCGTGCGGCTCCCGGGGCGCTCCAGAGTGACGTCAGGGCGCCCTAAGCGCATGGATGACGTGATCGCATGGATCACATGATCCATGCGCATGGGGCGCTCTGACGTCACTCTGGAGCGCCCCGGGAGCCGCACGGACTGTAAGTATACCGCTCCCCCGCTCCCCGCTCCTACTATGGCAACCAGGACTTTAATAGCGTCCTGGGTGCCATAGTAACACTGAAAGCATTTTGAAGACGGATCCGTCTTCAAATGATTTCAGTACACTTGCGTTTTTCCGGATCCGGCGTGTAATTCCGGCAAGTGGAGTACACGCCGGATCCGGACAACGCAAGTGTGAAAGAGGCCTAAGTCCACTTGGTACGGTGGACCCCATTTTAAAGATCCAGAACGACTCACGATTCAAAAGCTTCTTTTTATAGTTACCACCCCTTGATGGTGGAGTAACCCTTTTCAAGCCTTGCACAATTAAACCCTCTGTATCGCCACCATGCACCGCTGAAAAATGCAGGCTGACTGCAGACACATTCCTGGCATGTGAATGAGGAATGTCAGAGATGTAACTGCACAGTCTAACCTTAACCTTAGTGGTGCAACCAATGTACTGGAGGGAACAGAGAGTGCATGAGATACAATACACCACATGAGTGGTGTTACAGTTGATGTATTGTTTGATGGAAAAACTTTGATTCATGGCATAGGAAAATACTTCCTTGCCAGGTCGCATATGAGAGCAACACGTACAAATTTTATGCCCACATTTATATCTGTTCAGATATGTGCCCTCTCATGGTAGTTATGCCTTCACTGTACAACTTTCAAAGTAATTATACCCACATAATGCCCTATCTGTGCCCCCTTCACAGTTGTAATGCCGTCTCTGTGCCCCTTCAGAGTAGTTATGCCCTCACTGTGCCCCTATAACAGTGATAATGCCCTCTGTGCCCCTTCATAGTAATAATGCCCACCCAGTGCCCCATAACAGTTATGCCCACCCACTTCACAAGAGTATTGCTCTATGTTCCCCCTTCACAGTAGTATTGCCATCTGTGCTCCCTTCATAGTAGTAATGCCCATTGTGCACCTTCATAGTAGTAGTGCCCATTGTGCCTACTTTATAGTTATAATGCCCATTATATCCCATTGATAGTAGTAATGCCTATTGTGCCCCCTAATACTAGCAATGCCCTTTGTAGTAGTATTGCCCTCTGTGCCCCCTTTGTAGTAGTATTTCCTTCTGTTCCCCCTTTGTAGTAGTAATGCCCTCTGTGCCCCCTTTGTAGTAATATTGCCCTCTGTGCCCCCTCCTCTGTAGTAGTAATAATTCCCTCTGTGCCCCCTTTGTAGTAGTAATAATTCCCTCTGTGCCCCCTTTGTAGTAGTAATAATGCCCTCTGTGCCTCCTTTGTAGTAGTAATGCCCTCTGTGCCCCCTTTGTAGTAATTTTGCCCTATGTGCCCCCTCCGTGGTAGAAATACCCTCTGTGCCCCCACCATGGTAGAAAGCTCTGTTAAATAAAACACAGTACCTACTAACCCTTTCCTGAAGATCACAGTCCTCTCTCCCTTATAGAAACAGATCGCTCTGCAGCACTGTGTGGGCGGAGCTTATGCAGATTTCCAGACTGCAGGCTATGCCCATACAGGCCGGCAGCGCAATCTGTGCCTGCAGGCTGAATGGTGGAGCGGGGAGAAGTCTTCCTGCTTCACCATTTAGTGCGGGAGAGACGCAGAGTGCAGGGAGCTGAGTGACAGGACCACAGCTCCTTGTGCTTCCATCCATATTGATGGAAGCGCTCATTGCTTCTAGTCTCTGGCACCCCCTGAGAGCCGACACCCGGGGCGCCCCCCGCCCCCCCGGGCATGCCACTGAATATATATATATATCAGATGCAATCAGCGGCACAATCGCCATTACCTGTCATTGCACCCGCTATTTACAAAGAAACGCGCTTCGTGATGTAGTAATTTGTCACAAAGCAATTTTTTTGTTGTAAAATTCAGTGAAACAGCTGAATTGAATTGTAGAGAACTTCGCTTATCTCTAATGAACATGTCTGAAACAGTCAGCTGGTGTGTAGAAGGGTAACTTTTGCAGAATAAATAGTAGGTTTTTCTACAAGCCGCTAAATCTACTTACTGTATTCAATTACGTTGCCTATTCAGAACCTGCTTGTCACTGCCAGACATCTAAGAAGCTCTGACGTTCTTCAGAACCTCCTGCTTGAGGTTCTTTTGTTTTGCTTTTGTTTTGTCATCTCGTTTCCCTCTCTCAGCTGTCATCTAGTTGCACTGATTGCATCCCTTTAACCACCTCCCGACCACTGTACGCGTCCGGGAGGTGGTTGCTTTACTCCTCCTGGATGCATATACGCGTCCTCTCGCGAGACGTGAGATTTCCTGTGAATGCGCGCACACAGGCGCGCGCGCTCACAGGAACGGAAGGTAAGCGAGTGGATCTCCAGCCTGCCAGCGGCGATCGCTCGCCGGCAGGCTGGATATGTGATTTTTTTAACCCCTAGCAGGTATATTAGACGCTGTTTTGATAACAGCGTCTAATATACCTGCTACCTGGTCCTCTGGTGGTCCCTTTTGTTTGGATCGACCACCAGAGGACACAGGCAGCTCTGTAAAGTACCACAAAACACTACACTACACCCCCCCGTCACTTATTAACCCTTTATGAACCACTGATCACCCCTGATCACCCCATATAGACTCTCTGATCACCCCCCTGTCATTGATCACCCCCCTGTCATTGATCACCCCCCTGTAAGGCTCCATTCAGAGGTCCGTATGATTTTTACGGATCCACTGATACATGGATCGGATCCGCAAAACACATGCGGACCTCTGAATGGAGCCTTACAGGGGGGTGATCAATGACAGAGGGGTGATCACCCATATAGACTCCCTGATCACCTCCGTCATTGATCACCCCCCTGTAAGGCTCCATTCAGACGTCCGTATGATTTTTACAGTGGATCCGTAAAAAATCATACGGACGTCTGAATGGAGCATTACAGGGGGGTGATCAATGACAGGGGGGTGATCAATGACAGGGGGGTTATCACCCCATATAGACTCCCTGATCACCCCCCTGTCATTGATCACCCCCTGTAAGGCTCCATTCAGACATTTTTTTGGGCCCAAGTTAGCGGAAATTTTTTGTTTGTTTTTGTTTTTTCTTACTAAGTCTCATATTCCACTAACTTGTGTCAAAAAATAAAATCTCACATGAACTCACCATACCCCTCACGGAATCCAAATGCGTAAAATTTTTTAGACATTTATATTCCAGACTTCTTCTCACGCTTTAGGGCCCTAAAATGCCAGGGCAGTGTAAATACCCCACATGTGACCCCATTTCGGAAAGAAGACACCCTAAGGTATTCGCTGAGGGGCATATTGAGTCCATGAAAGATTGAAATTTTTGTCCCAAGTTAGCGGAAAGGGAGACTTTGTGAGAAAATACAAAAAAAAACAATTTCCGCTAACTTGTGCCAAGAAAAAGAAAATTCTATGAACTCGCCAGGCCCCTCATTGAATACCTTGGGGTGTCTTCTTTCCAAAATGGGGTCACATGTGGGGTATTTATACTGCCCTGGCTTTTTAGGGGCCCGAAAGCGTGAGAAGAAGTCTGGGATCCAAATGTCTAAAAATGCCCTCCTAAAAGGAATTTGGGCACCTTTGCGCATCTAGGCTGCAAAAAAGTGTCACACATGTGGTATCGCCGTACTCAGGAGAAGTTGGGGAATGTGTTTTGGGGTGTCATTCTTTATATATACCCATGCTGGGTGAGATAAATATCTTGGTCAAATGCCAACTTTGTATAAAAAAAATGGGAAAAGTTGTCTTTTGCCAAGATCTTTCTCTCACCCAGCATGGGTATATGTAAAATGACACCCCAAAACACATTCCCCAACTTCTCCTGAGTACGGCGATACCAGATGTGTGACACTTTATTGCAGCCTAGGTGGGCAAAGGGGCACACATTCCAAAGAGCACCTTTTGGATTTCGCAGGCCATTTTTTACACATTTTGATTGCAAAGTACTTCTCACACATATGGGCCCCTAAATTGCCAGGGCAGTATAACTACGCCACAAGTGACCCCATTTTGGAAAGAAGACACCCCAAGGTATTCCGTGAGGGGCAAGGCGAGTTCCTAGAATTTTTTATTTTTTGTCGCAAGTTAGTGGAATATGAGACTTTGTAAGGAAAAAAATAAAAATAAAAAAATCATCATTTTCCGCTAACTTGTGACAAAAAATTTAAAATTCTAGGAACTCGCCATGCCTCACGGAATACCTTGGGGTGTCTTCTTTCCAAAATGGGGTCACTTGTGGTGTAGTTATACTGCCCTGGCAATTTAGGGGCCCAAATGTGTGAGAAGTACTTTGCAATCAAAATGTGTAAAAAATGGCCTGCAAAATCCGAAAGGTGCACTTTGGAATATGTGCCTCTTTGCCCACCTTGGCTGCAAAAAAGTGTCACACATGTGGTATCGCCGTACTCAGGAGAAGTTGGGGAATGTGTTTTGGGGTGTCATTTTACATATACCCATGCTGGGTGAGATAAATATCTTGGTCAAATGCCAACTTTGTATAAAAAAATGGGAAAAGTTGTCTTTTGCCAAGATATTTCTCTCACCCAGCATGGTTATATGTAAAATGACACCCCAAAACACATTCCCCAACCTCTCCTGAGTACGGCGATACCACATGTGTGACACTTTTTTGCAGCCTAGGTGGGCAAAGGGACCCACATTCCAAAGTGCACCTTTCGGATTTCACCGGTCATTTTTTACAGATTTTGATTGCAAAGTATTTCTCACATATTTGGGCCCCTAAATTGCCAGGGCAGTATAACTACGCCACAAGTGACCCCATTTTGGAAAGAAGACACCCCAAGGTATTCCGTGAGGGGCATGGCGAGTTCCTAGAATTTTAAATTTTTTGTCGCAAGTTAGTGGAACATCATCATTTTCCGCTAACTTGTGACAAAAAATAAAAGGTTCTATGAACTCACTATGCCCATCAGCGAATACCTTAGGGTGTCTACTTTCCGAAATGGGGTCATTTGTGGGGTTTTTCTACTGTTTGGGCATTGTAGAACCTCAGGAATCATGACAGGTGCTCAGAAAGTCAGAGCTGTTTCAAAAAGCGGAAATTCACATTTTTGTACCATAGTGTGTAAACGCTATAACTTTTACCCAAACCATTTTTTTTTGCCCAAACATTTTTTTTTATCAAAGACATGTAGAACAATAAATTTTGTTAAAAATTTATATATGGATGTCGTTTTTTTTGCAAAATTTTACAGCTGAAAGTGAAAAATGTCATTTTTTTGCAAAAAAATCATTACATTTTGATTAATAACAAAAAAAGTAAAAATGTCAGCAGCAATAAAATACCACCAAATGAAAGCTCTATTAGTGAGAAGAAAAGGAGGTAAAATTCATTTGGGTGGTAAGTTGCATGACCGAGCGATAAACGGTGAAAGTAGTGTAGTGCAGAAGTGTAAAAAGTGGCCTGGTCATGAAGGGGGTTTCAGCTAGCGGGGTTGAAGTGGTTAAATCCCCTCCCATACTGCATCACTTTGCGGTTTATACAACTTCCTGGAGTGTGTACATGCAGGATGCTACAACTGATGCTTCTACAGATAAGTCTGTTCATTGATTTGTGTTTTCCTGTTTGCTTGATCCTAGGTGACCCTGACTCCTTCTGTATTAAGTGTAGGGAGCTGGTGGTCGTGTCCCCTCACTATTATAGGGTGTTCAGGTGTCATACAGTCGAGGTACGAGGGCATGCAATTTTCTATCATAGAGATCTTTATCCTGAATTGGAGGCAGAGGTTCAGGCAGCCCAGGCAGAGGCTCCTGATCTTTGTCCTCCTGGGAGGTTGTTTGTGCCTCTCGCTTTAAGACACAAGGTTTTTAAGGAGCACCACAATACTGTCCTTGCTGGGCACCCGGGGGGTAGAGCCACAGTGGATATCGGAGATTCTGGTGGCCGGCGCTTCGTAAGTCGGTTGAGGGTTTTGTGTTAGCCTGAGAGACCTGTGCTCGTGCCAAAGTCCCTCATTCACGGCCATCAGGTTCTCTTCTTCCGTTACCCATTCCTTCCCGTCCTTGGACACATATGTCCATGGACTTCATTACGGACCTGCCTCGTTCCTCGGGGAAGACTGTGATACAATTTTTATAATGGCAGTCTAAGGTGTCGCACCGCAACATGCATCAGACTGAGACTGCGACAGTCGCAGAAAATCCATTTAAGATGGATTTTTCTGTGACTGTTGCGTCGCAGTCGCAGCATGTCGCATGTTGCAGTGCGACACCATAGACTGCCATTATAAAAATTGTCTCGCGACATTGGTGCAACAAAATGTCGCACGACAACTGTTGCAGTGTAGTTGTGCCCTATCTGTCGCATGACTTATTGTCGCGCAACAAATGTCGTCGTGTAGACCTAGCCTTATAGAAGGTCACTAGGTGGGTATTCATAGAGGGAGAACAACCAATTTGATATGCCTAAGGCTGGGGCTACATGACAACTTTGGATGCGACGCAATTTGCAAGGATAACTAGGAAGTTCACAAAGCATGTCATCACTTCATCTGACAACTCGCCCACTATCTTTTTTTCACTAGCGTTCTGACTTTGCAGCATTGTTTGCTGTGTGTGAGAATTAACTACATTACCAAAAGTAGCGTCACCTCTATTAACCTTTCCACAATTAGTCATGCTTCAGTTGCGTATCGCAGTTCACATTTTAATGTGGTGGCAGAAGTTTAAAAATATATTTCATAAATGTGCATTTGCAATATATACGGTGTAAATGGATTAGACTTTACAGTTCTGTCATAAATAAGTAACAATTATTTAAATATACAGAAGATTTAAGTGATCTAAACATATATGGGCTTATAAAATGCAAAATTGCCAAAAAGACAGTTGTATTCCCCAGAGTTGTGTTTAATGAAATAGATGTACCATATTTTTTGCTTTATAAGAGGTACCCGATAATAAAGATGCACTTAGGTTTTAGAGGAGGAAAACAAGAAAAATATGAGAACACCCACAGGATGGTAAGTCGCCCAACTAAAATAATGTCCTCCATAGTGTAGGAATATTTTATTTTTTTGCTGCCCCCAGCTAATAATGTCCCCCATGTAGGCCCCCAGCTAAAATAATTTCCCCCATAGTGTAGGATTTTTTTCTTACTGCCCCCAGCTTTAATAATGCCCCCTATTTTGGCCCCAGCTAAAATAATGTCTCCTATGGTGTAAATAATCTTTTTATAGTGCCCCCAGCTTTAATAATGCCCCCATAGTGTGGGAATTCTTTTTTTAATGTCCCCAGCTTTAATAATGCCCCCAATGTAGGGCCCCATCTTAAATAATTTCCCCCATGGTTTAAATAATGCCCCCATAATGGCCGACCGTAGTTTTTTTTTTTATTTTACAAAAAAAACCTCACCTTATCCACTTGCTCGCACTGGAGCAGTATCATTTCTCTTCACTGAACAGGACCTACCAAAGGACCTGCGATGTGCGCGATGATGTCACTCCCAGGTGGTTACATCACCATGCATATTGCAGGTCTTTCGGCAGGTCCTTCTCAATGAAGAGAGAATAGACTGCAGCCTCTCGAGCAAGTGGATGAGTTTTTTTTTTTTACCCCTGAATGGCCATATAGATAAAGTGTACCCATTTTTAACAGCCATCAGACTGGTGCACTCCTGTCAATCGGCCGTTAAAAACGACCCCATTGATGTCCTATTTTTGGACGGACGCTATTCACTGGCTGTTAAAAGAACGGCCATGTGAATAGCCCCATAGACTTTCATTGGTGCTAAAAATGGCCATGTGATGGCCGTTACTTAAACAGCGGTCACGCGGCCATTATTCACTGTCATGTGCATGAGGCTTAAGACCTCAGATAAGAAAGTAAAATAAATAAAACAACTTACCTCTCCTGCTCCAGATGGCACTGCCACTGCAAATTCAGTATGCTCTTCCTGCACTTCCTGCTCTCTGCGCCCCCTGCATACAAATAAATAAAGAAAGTGCTAATTCGTTTTTGCTTTATAAGATGCATTGCTGTTTTCCCCCCACTTTTGGGAGAAGAAAGTGTGCCTTATAAATCAAAAAATATAGTAATTGTATTTTTATACTTTTACTGTATCTTATAAAGTCAAAGCATGGTCCTTAACGTGGTCAGAATTAATGGTGTCCCCAGTGCTGAGAAATGCAGGCAGATACACATCCATCATGCAATATCATCAGGGAGACATCTGACTGGCTCCAAATTTATTCTGCAGCAGGACAACTACCCCAAACATACAACCACTGTCAGTAAGAACTATCTTCAATGTAAAAAGAACAAAGAGCCATGGAAGTGCTATTTGGCGCCAACATGATCAAGTCTGTCTGGGATTATATGAAGAAACAGAAGTATTTGAGCAAGCCTGCATCTACAGAAGATCTGTGGTTAGTTCTCCAAGATGTTTGGAACAACCTCCCTACCAAGTTTCTTCAAAACCTGTGTGCCTAGAAGAATTGATGCTGTTTTGAAAGCATCAATTGATTTGATTTAGATTTCGCTTTTGTTCATTCACTTTGCATTTTGTTGATTGACAAAAATAAACTACACTGAACAAAAATATAAACGCAACACTTTCGGTTTTGCTCCCATTTTGCACAAGATGAACTCAAAAAACATTTTCTACATACGCAAAAAACCCATTACTCGCAAATATTGTTCACAAATCTGTCTAAATCTGTGTTAGTAAGCACTTCTCCTTTGCCGAGATAATCCATCCAACTTCAAAGGTGTGGCGTATCAAGGTGTTGATTAGGCAGCATTAACATTGCACAGGTGTGCCTTAGACTGCCCACAATAAAAGATCACTCTGAAATGTGCAGTTTGATCACACAGCACAATGCCACAGATGTCGCAACATTTGAGGGAGAGTGCAATTGGCATGCTTAATGCAGGAATGTCTACCAGAGCTGTTGCCCATGCAATGAATGTTAATTTTTTTTTAGCATAAGCTGTCTCCAAAGGCGTTTCAGAGAATTTGGCACTTGGCAATACATCCAACCGACCTCACAACCACAGACCACGTGTAACCACACCAGCCCAGGACCTCCGCATCCAGCATGTTCACCTCCATGATCGTCTGAGACCAGCCACCCGCACAGCTGCAGCAACAATCTGTTTGCACAACCAAAGAATTTCTGCACAAACTGTCAGAAACCATCTCAGGGAAGCTCATCTGCATGCTCATCGTCTGCATTGGGGTTTGGACCTCACTGCAGTTCGTCATTGTAGCCAACTTGAGTGGGCAAATGCTCACATTCTATGGCGTCTGGCATGTTGGAGAGGCGTTCTGTTCACGGATGAGTCCCGGTTTTCACTGTTCAGGGCAGAAGGTAGACAGCATGTGTGGTGTCGTGTGGGTGAGCAGTTTGCTGATGTCAACGTTGTGGATCGAGTGGCCCATGGATCGAGTGGCGTTGGGGTTATGTTATGGACAGGTGTATGTTATGGACAACGAACACAGGTACATTTTATTGATGGCATTTTGAATGCACAGAGATACCGTGAAGAGATCCTGAAGCCCATTGTTGTGCCATTCATCCATGACCATCACCTCATGTTGCAGCATGATAATGCACGGTCCCATATTGCAAGGATCTGTACACAATTCCTGAAAGCTGAAAACATCCTAGTTCTTGCATGGCCAGCATACTCACCAGACATGTCACCCATTGAGCATGTTTGGGATGCTCTGGATCAGCGTATACGACAGCGTGTTCCAGTTCCTGCCAATATTCTGCAACTTCGCACTGCTATTGAAGAGGAGTGGACCAACATTCCACAGGCCACAATCAACAACCTGATTTACTCTATGCAACGGAGATGTGTTGCACTGCATGAGGCAAATGGTGGCCACACCAGATACTGACTGGTTTTCTGTCCCCCCAGTAAGGCAAAACTGCACATTTCAGAGTGGTCTTTTATTGTGGGCAGTCTAAGGCACACCTGTGCAATATTCATGCGGTCTAATCAGCACCTTGATATGCCACACCTGTGAGGTGGGGTGGATTATCTCGGCAAAGGAGAAGTGCTCACTAACACAGATTTAGACAGATTTGTGAACAATATTTGAGAGTAATGGGTCTTTTGTGTATGTAGAAAATCTTTCAGATCTTAGAGTTCAGCTCATGCAAAATGGTAGCAAAACCGAAACTGTTGCATTTATATTTTTGTTCAGTGTATTAACACTTCCATTTTTGAAAGCATTCTTACTTTGGAGCATTTTTTCCACACCTGTATATAGTGCCTTGAAAATGTATTCATACCCCCATGAACGGTTCGTTCACGTTACACTCAGACAAAACATATTTTATTGGGATTTTATGTGCTAGACACAAAGTAACAAGTATATGTGAAGTAAAAAGAAAATACATGGTTTTCAATCATTTTTATTAATAAAAGTCCAGAAAGTATGGCTTCCATTTTTCCATTTGTATTTGCCCCCCTTCCCAGCCCCCCAGGAGTCAATACTTTATACAACCACTTAAGTCTTTTGGGGTATGTCTCTAACAGCTTTGTACGACTAAAGACTGAAATTTGTGCCTATTCTTCTTTGTAAAATAGCTCAAGTTCACTCAGATTGGAGAGAGAGCGTCTGTGAAAAGCAATTATCAAGTCTTGCCACAGATTCTCAATGGCATTTAGGTCTGGACTTTGACAGGGCCATTCAAACACATGAATATGCTTTGATCTCAACCATTCCATTGTAGCGCTGGCTGTGTTTTTGGGGTAGTTGTCCTCCTGTAAGGTGATCATCCATCACAGTCTCAAGTCTTTTGCAGCCTCTGACAGGTTTTCCTCCAGGTTTGGCCTGACCATCAACTCTGACCAGCTTCCCTGTACTTACTGAAGAAAAGCATCCCCACAACATGATTCTGCCACCACCATGTTTGCACATGGTGTGTTCAGGGTGATGTTCAGTATTAGTTTTTTGCGACACACAGCGTTTTGCATTTAGTCTAAAAAGTTCAACTTTGGTTTTATCTGACAAGAGCACCTTCTTCCACATGTTTGCTGTGTCCCCCTACATGGCTTGTGGCAGACTGCAAAAGGGACTTCTCATGGCTTGCTTTTAAAAATGGCTGTCTTCTTGCCACTGATCCATAAAGGCCAGATATGTGGAGTACATGACTAATAGTTGTCCTGTGGACAGATTCTCCTTCCTGAGCTGTGGATCTCTGTGACCATGAGCCTCTTGGCTACTTCCCTAATTAGTGCTCTCTTTGCGCACCGGTGGACTCTATTTACTAATTAGGTGACTTCTGAAAATCACACTGGATTTTATTTAGGGGTATCAGAGTACAGTGGGCTGAATACAAATGCACGTCACACTTTTCAGATTATAATTTATAAAAAAAATTGAAAAACAATGTATTTTCTTTTCATCACACATACCTGCTATTTATGTCAAGAAAATACTTTATTTGTGGGTATAATGTGAAAAAATTTGGAAAAATTCAAGGGGTATAAATACTTTTTTAAGGCGCTGTATGTTTTGGGCCCTTTGTTTCTTTTGACATTATATGGTCTTGTTGACCTTTTTATCCTGATGAATTAAAGGCTATATTTTAAGAGTCAACTATTTTAGTGATTTATAATACGTTAGTGATCTGGATCTGGGTTGTCACTTTGTCCATACTTCTCAGTGATTTGAAGTTTGAAGTAAGGATTGGACTGTTGAGGACTGGGGTAAGGTCATCTTCTCTGATGAGTCCAATTTTTACTTTTGTCCAATGCCAGGTCAAATAATAGTTAGACAGAGACCTGGAGAGGCCTACAAGCCATAGTGTCTAATACCCACTGTGAAATTTGGTGCAGGATTGGTGATGATGTGAGGGTGTTTCAGCAAGGCTGGAATCAAGCGGATTTGTCCTTGTAAAGGACACATGAATAAAGCCACATACAAAGTTACCCTGGAAAAAAACTTGCTTCATTCTGCTTTGACAATGTTCCCAAACCCGATGATTGTTTTTATTCAGCAGGGCAATACACCATGTCACACAGCCAAGTCAATCAGCAAAGAATTTCTGCACCAGGAGTGGCATAAAGTTACCCAACAGCAATGTGAAAGACTGTTGGTAAGCATGCCAAGACATATTAAAGCTGTGATTTAAAATCAGGGGTATTCCATGAAATAATGGTTTCTGGACTCCAACTAAGTTAATATATTTGAATGATTGAAATATCAAGCTGAATAATAAATTGAGGACCACAGAATACTGTATTTGCATAAATTATGGAATGAGTTGGCATTTTAAAGGGGTTTTCAGGGATGCTTCTAGTCTGGTGGGGATCACAAGCGGAACCTTCTTACAAGCCTCAGTAGGTTGTTGAGCCCTGTTGAGACCAGGTGAGCGGCATACAAGCCGTCCTCTTCCTCCATGTCCTGCAGTCCGTCTCATGTGTGCTCTCCACTTTTCTTTTTAGTCAGACTATAAGAATGCCACTCTTGTGTCCTTTCAAGGTAGTAATGCTTTCCTAATGCCCTTCACAAAGAAAGGATGCACCTTACTTCGTAATGATGCCCAGTTAGGTCCACAAATTGTAATGATACTTCTGTAATGCCCTACACTGAAATGATGCCCCCTTGGTGTCTTCAACATAATAATGATGCCTTTTAGTGCATCTCACACAAAAATAAAAAAGTAATCTCGCCTATCCATATTCCCAGAATAAATGGAGCAGTGCATTCTGTAATCCTCTTTTGGCACGTGTTGTTGTTATCTCGGTACAAGTAGGCCCAATGATGTCATTTTGCCATGCTACCTACACTGGTGTCCTACCATCTTGTTTGCTACAGGCCAGTTCAGACTCCAGGACAGGATGCTGATGGAAAAGGTCACAAAGTGAATTGTGAAGCAGGGCACCAGCAGTTTTCCACGTCAATTGTATATATGAATAATGGGCATGCAAAAACAGTTACAGGTAGTACGGGGAAGCCCAGGTTCCCTGAGAACACTGTGGCTGATATGGCAGTAGTTATACTACCAAAGGGGAGAGGTGTCAGGCAGGTGTCTAATGGGGGAGGCGAATGAATACCTGCTTTCCAGTGGTAAAAAGATAAGTACACAAGTTGGATAAAAAAAAAACTAACTAGAGCTGACTCGATATTTCTAATGTTCTTGGTAAGTTTTTTATTTGGACTAATTGGAATATGGTAAGATATAAAAGGAAGCATACGAGGCATGCAATGTTTGGTTGTATTATTATTACAACACCCACTTTTAGAATAGAATTTTAAGTAAATGAAATGAATATGCACGTCATTTGTAAGTGTTTATTGCCATATAGAACAGAAATCAGTTATTGGGTTAAGTGGTAGCAAAGGATTATGTATGAATACCTTCCATATCATTTGGATAAAATTAGTTCTAACTCTATGACAAAGCCTATGAAATGCTTGCTATTTATAGTCGCTATATAATTTGTAACTAATAGTGATGCATTATTCTTGACAATTGAAAGCATATTCTAACATATTGGAAGTGTGCAACATTGTACATAGTAATTGTATGTTCAAACCATATTGTTTTTCACACTATGCTGTCTGCTTTGTAAGGACATGTATTCATGAGTTTCGGTAATTATACAAGAATAAATGCATACCAGCTTGTTGTGAGATCTGCTAACAAAGCAACAAAAAAAAAAACAGTCTGCAACGAAATCAGTGTTCTATAGTTTTTTATGGAAAACAGAAGACTTTCCAGTCCAAAATTGAAAGTGACACTGTAGAGATGATCCAGTAGGATTCTTTCATCCTAGTCAAACCTGTGAGGCTGATGTGTCCTGTAGTTGACCATGGTAATGTCAACTCTTTTTTTTTTACCATCCTAGAGAAGAGCCTTTTTTTTTGCAAGTTTGGTACCTCAATGGTGTCTGATAACGAAGGTGAGAAAGAGTAATAGAATGCTATTTCAGATGCTGAATTTGTAACCATGATGGAATTTCTCTTATTTATTTTCAAAATCTGTTTATTGTTTTCAAAGTTAGGTAGAATAACAGCGTAACAGAGGAAATAAACTCATGGTGCCAGTGCATAAGGTCATCACGGCAGAAGAAAGCCAAAAATAGTGCAAATTGGTACATGAATTAATTGTTACAATGCTCAATTAAAGTAAGCGGAGTTACGGAAATTTCGTCGTAACAGGTCTCAACACTCTATTCTGTATTCTGCATTCTACATTTTGTGCTCCACATACATCTCATTTCAATGACCATAACTTTGTCTTGTCTTTGTGTTAGCTAAGCAGTTGGTCTCTTAGGGCTTGCAGGAATCACGCGTGTGAGAGAGGGATTGTGCGGTCTGGACTACAGAAGAGCACGGCATTATCATGATTGATAATGCTGTGTGCCTCTGCATGTACTTTCTGTAACAGAATCATACTAACATAAAGCTGTTAGTATGATTAATTTTCAGAAAGGTCAGGCAGAGGCACACAGCATTATCAATCATGATAATACCGCGTGCTTCTGTAGTCCAGACCGCACAATCCCTCTCTCATACGGAGCGTGATTCCCACAAGAACAAGCTTGTGTTAAAGAGCCCTTCTGGCTGTATTACGCTGTTAGATTCAGCAGCAGAAGATTGTCGATTGCCTTCTCATTAGTGAAGAATACCGCAATTACATTCAGCTATCTCCTCCCCAGTATCGTTAATGCTATCTCTCATCCCCATAAAGAATCATTATTTTCCTGCAGCAGAGCATGATTAGATGGCACAATCTGCTGCTTGCAAAAGATGATTTTTGTGACCGCATATAAGATGTTATTACCTGATGAACAAGCGTTTGGTCGTTTATCTGGTAATCGGCGGCACCCCTACACCGGCAGATCATCACTAACAACCATTTCTACGAAAGCTTGTTAGTGTTGATCTGGCAATCCTTGGCCAGTGTAATAGAAGCTCCACTGATCCTTGAACCTCCTTTACTGATCTCAAGTTCCTGTTGTGAACTCCTGATCTCAAATTTCTGGTTAGCATATCCTGGACTCTAATTTCTGTTGTGTTTTAATGGTGCCATGGCTCTAGTCCTTATTCCCTATCCCTGATGCCGGTCATGATTCACTTCTCAGCCACTATTTAGCAATAGTACACAAATAAACAGATTGATGGGAAGCTCAACAGAATAGAGCATGGCCTGCTAGGATCCCATAGCTATTTATACATAACAGATAAAAAACGGCCAGCTCACAAGAAGTCAAAGCCACAAGTATCCGGAAAGAAGCGCTTTGTGCTAAAAGCTATGTGAAAGGAAAGATAGTCAGTATACTATATCACACATAAGACGGCTGAGTTGGCACACATGTGAGTGAACTTGTACTGTTTTATATCAATCTACCAACTAATAATTATTAAACGCACCAAACGTATGTGCGCAGACTTACTGGACACTAACCCAAACTGCCTAGAATTTTGTATTTCCATCTACAGTTGGGATTATAAAACACAGGAAAATTGCAACTAAAATCACAAAGGATTGCAGTCATTATATGAAATTGTGAGCTGCGAGAGCTCATTGTAGGATTATTGTCATTTTATACTGTCATATGTGTATATGTGTGTGATTATCTTTTAGTGCACCATTTGTATATTTATGGTCTGATCCATTATAGGTGTGGTTTTACAGTTAGGAATAAACAAGCCGTATTTGACTTCTTGTGAGCTGGCCGTTTTTTAACTATTTAGCAATACTCTTCTCTGCACTGATACATGTCAAAATCCTTGAAATTGCTGTCTTCGAATGGATGTGGGAAATAGTCTGGTATTCTTTTCTGTCTCAAGTCCCAAGGCCTTTCAAAGGGTCAAGCATTGATTTATAGTATAGCCATCCAATAGGTGTCAACCAAAGAGACAGCTTTTCAACTTCTGGATAAGATCTTATTTATAGAGTTGAGCGATGTTCGGGTTCGAGAAGTTCGGCCGAACTTCCCGGAAATGTTCAGGATCCGAACTCGACCCGAACTTTGCCCCAAACCCGAACCCGAACCCCATTGAAGTCAATGGGGACCCGAACTTTTCGGCACTAAAAAGGCTGTAAAACAGCCCAGGAATGGGCTAGAGGGCTGCAAAAGGCAGCAAAATGTAGGTAAATCCCCTACAAACAAATGTGGATATGGAAATGAATCGAAATAAAAATAAAATAAATAAAAATTAACCAATACCAATTGGAGAGAGGTCCCATAGCAGAGAATCAGGCTTCATGTCACCCACCACTGGAACAGGCCACTGTCAGATATTTAGGCCCCGGCACCCAGACAGAGGAGAGAGGTCCCATTGCAGAGAATCAGGCTTCATGTCATAGCAGAGAATCAGGCTTTACGTCACCCACCACTGGAACAGGCCATTGTCAGATATTTAGGCCCCGGCACCCAGACAGAGGAGAGAGGTCCCATTGCAGAGAATCAGGCTTCATGTCATAGCAGAGAATCAGGCTTCACGTCACCCGCCACTGGAACAGGCCATTGTCAGATATTTAGGCCCCGGCACCCAGACAGAAGAGAGAGGTCCCATAGCAGAGAATCAGGCTTCATGTCATAGCAGAGAATCAGGCTTCATGTCACCCACCACTGGAACAGGCCACTGTCAGATATTTTTAGGCCCCGGCACCCAGACAGAGGAGAGAGGTCCCATAGTAGAGAATCAGGCTTCATGTCATAGCAGAGAATCATGCTTCATGTCACCCAACACTGGAACAGGCCACTGTCAGATTTTAGGCCCCGGCACCCAGACAGAAGAGAGAGGTCCCATAGCAGAGAATCAGGCTTCATGTCACCCACCACTGGAACAGGCCATTGTCAGATATTTAGGCCCCGGCACCTAGACAGAAGAGAGAGGTCCCATAGCAGAGAATCAGGCTTCATGTCATAGCAGAGAATCAGGCTTCATGTCACCCACCACTGGAACAGGCCACTGTCAGATATTTTTAGGCCCCGGCACCCAGACAGAGGAGAGAGGTCCCATAGCAGAGAATCAGGCTTCATGTCATAGCAGAGAATCAGGCTTCATGTCACCCACCACTGGAACAGGCCATTGTCAGATATTTTTAGGCCCCGGCACCCAGACAGAGGAGAGAGGTCCCATAGCAGAGAATCAGGTTTCATGTCATAGCAGAGAATCAGGCTTCATGTCATAGCAGAGAATCATGCTTCGTGTCACCCAACACTGGAACAGGCCACTGTCAGATATTTTTAGGTCCCGGCACCCAGACAGAGGAGAGAGGTCCCATAGCAGAGATTCAGGCTTCATGTCATAGCAGAGAATCAGGCTTCATGCCACCCAACACTGGAACAGGCCACTGTCAGATATTTTTAGGCCCCGGCACCCAGACAGAGGAGAGAGGTCCCATAGCAGAGAATCAGGCTTCATGTCATAGCAGAGAATCATGCTTCATGTCACCCAACACTGGAACAGGCCACTGTCAGATGTTTTTAGGCCCCGGCACCCAGACAGAGGAGAGAGGTCCCATAGCAGAGAACCAGGCTTCATGTCATAGCAGAGAATCAGGCTTCATGTCACCCACCACTGGAACAGGCCATTGTCAGATATTTTAAGGCCCCGGCACCCAGACAGAGGAGAGAGGTCCCATAGCAGAGATTCAGGCTTCATGTCATAGCAGAGAATCAGGCTTCATGTCACCCAACACTGGAACAGGCCACTGTCAGATATTTTTAGGCCCCGGCACCCAGACAGAGGAGAGAGGTCCCATAGCAGAGATTCAGGCTTCATGTCATAGCAGAGAATCATGCTTCATGTCACCCACCACTGGAACAGGCCACTCTCAGATATTTTTAGGCCCCGGCACCCAGACAGAGGAGAGAGGTCCCATAGCAGAGAATCAGGCTTCATGTCATAGCAGAGACTCAGGCTTCATGTCACCCACCACTGGAACAGGCCACTGTCAGATATTTTTAGGCCCCGGCACCCAGACAGAGGAGAGAGGTCCCATAGTAGAGAATCAGGCTTCATGTCATAGCAGAGAATCATGCTTCATGTCACCCAACACTGGAACAGGCCACTGTCAGATTTTAGGCCCCGGCACCCAGACAGAGGAGAGAGGTCCCATAGCAGAGAATCAGGCTTCATGTCACCCACCACTGGAACAGGCCACTGTCAGATATTTTTAGGCCCCAGCACCCAGACAGAGGAGAGAGGTCCCATAGCAGAGAATCAGGCTTCATGTCACCCACCACTGGAACAGGCCATTGTCAGATATTTAGGCCCCGGCACCTAGACAGAAGAGAGAGGTCCCATAGCAGAGAATCAGGCTTCATGTCATAGCAGAGAATCAGGCTTCATGTCACCCACCACTGGAACAGGCCACTGTCAGATATTTTTAGGCCCCGGCACCCAGACAGAGGAGAGAGGTCCCATAGCAGAGAATCAGGCTTCATGTCATAGCAGAGAATCAGGCTTCATGTCACCCACCACTGGAACAGGCCATTGTCAGATATTTTTAGGCCCCGGCACCCAGACAGAGGAGAGAGGTCCCATAGCAGAGAATCCGGTTTCATGTCATAGCAGAGAATCAGGCTTCATGTCATAGCAGAGAATCATGCTTCGTGTCACCCAACACTGGAACAGGCCACTGTCAGATATTTTTAGGTCCCGGCACCCAGACAGAGGAGAGAGGTCCCATAGCAGAGATTCAGGCTTCATGTCATAGCAGAGAATCAGGCTTCATGCCACCCAACACTGGAACAGGCCACTGTCAGATATTTTTAGGCCCCGGCACCCAGACAGAGGAGAGAGGTCCCATAGCAGAGAATCAGGCTTCATGTCATAGCAGAGAATCATGCTTCATGTCACCCAACACTGGAACAGGCCACTGTCAGATATTTTTAGGCCCCGGCACCCAGACAGAGGAGAGAGGTCCCATAGCAGAGAATCAGGCTTCATGTCATAGCAGAGAATCAGGCTTCATGTCACCCACCACTGGAACAGGCCATTGTCAGATATTTTAAGGCCCCGGCACCCAGACAGAGGAGAGAGGTCCCATAGCAGAAATTCAGGCTTCATGTCATAGCAGAGAATCAGGCTTCATGTCACCCAACACTGGAACAGGCCACTGTCAGATATTTTTAGGCCCCGGCACCCAGACAGAGGAAAGAAGTCCCATAGCAGAAATTCAGGCTTCATGTCATAGCAGAGAATCATGCTTCATGTCACCCACCACTGGAACAGGCCACTCTCAGATATTTTTAGGCCCCGGCACCCAGACAGAGGAGAGAGGTCCCATAGCAGAGAATCAGGCTTCATGTCATAGCAGAGAATCAGGCTTCATGTCACCCACCACTGGAACAGGCCACTGTCAGATATTTTTAGGCCCCGGCACCCAGACAGAGGAGAGAGGTCCCATAGTAGAGAATCAGGCTTCATGTCATAGCAGAGAATCATGCTTCATGTCACCCAACACTGGAACAGGCCACTGTCAGATTTTAGGCCCCGGCACCCAGACAGAGGAGAGAGGTCCCATAGCAGAGAATCAGGCTTCATGTCACCCACCACTGGAACAGGCCACTGTCAGATATTTTTAGGCCCCGGCACCCAGACAGAGGAGAGAGGTCCCATAGCAGAGAATCAGGCTTCATGTCATAGCAGAGAATCAGGCTTCATGTCACCCACCACTGGAACAGGCCATTGTCAGATATTTTTAGGCCCCGGCACCCAGACAGAGGAGAGAGGTCCCATAGCAGAGAATCAGGTTTCATGTCATAACAGAGAATCAGGCTTCATGTCATAGCAGAGAATCATGCTTCATGTCACCCAACACTGGAACAGGCCACTGTCAGATATTTTTAGGTCCCGGCACCCAGACAGAGGAGAGAGGTCCCATAGCAGAGAATCAGGCTTCATGTCATAGCAGAGAATCAGGCTTCATGTCACCCACCACTGGAACAGGCCATTGTCAGATATTTTTAGGTCTAATCTGCACAAGGGATGGACAGGTCCTGTGGGATCCATGCCTGGTTCATTTTTATGACCGTCAGCTTGTCCACATTGGCTGTAGACAGGCGGCTGCGTTTGTCTGTAATGACGCCCCCTGCCGTGCTGAATACACGTTCATACAAAACGCTGGCCGCCGGGCAGGCCAGCACCTCCAAGGCATAAAAGGCTAGCTCTGGCCACGTGGACAATTTGGAGACCCAGAAGTTGAATGGGGCCAAACCATCAGTCAGTACGTGGAGGGGTGTGCACACGTACTGTTCCACCATGTTAGTGAAATGTTGCCTCCTGCTAACACGTTCCATATCAGGTGGTGGTGCAGTTAGCTGTGGCGTATTGACAAAACTTTTCCACATCTCTGCCATGCTAACCCTGCCCTCAGAGGAGCTGGCCATGAAACAGCTGCGTTGGCGACCTCTTGCTCCTCCTCTGCCTTCGCCTTGGGCTTCCACTTGTTCCCCTGTGACATTTGGGAATGCTCTCAGTAGCGCGTCTACCAATGTGCGCTTGTACTCACGCATCTTCCTATCACGCTCCAGTGCAGGAAGTAAGGTGGGCACATTGTCTTTGTACCGGGGATCCAGCAGGGTGGCAACCCAGTAGTCTGCACACGTTAAAATGTGGGCAACTCTGCTGTCGTTGCGCAGGCACTGCAGCATGTAGTCGCTCATGTGTGCCAGGCTGCCCAGAGGTAAGGACAAGCTGTCCTCTGTGGGAGGCGTATCGTCATCGTCCTGCGTTTCCCCCCAGCTACGCACCAGTAATGGGCCCGAGCTGCGTTGGGTGCCACCCCGCTGTGAACATGCTTCATTCTCATCCTCCTCCACCTCATCCTCGTCCTCCTCGTCCTCCAGTAGTGGGCCCTGGCTGGCCACATTTGTACCTGGCCTCTGCTGTTGCAAAAAAACTCCCACTGAGTCACTTCGAAGAGACTGGCCTGAAGTGCAAAAAATGACCCCTCTTCCTCCTCCTCCTGGGCCACCTCCTCTTTCATCATCGCCCTAAGTGTTTTCTCAAGGAGACATAGAAGTGGTATTGTAACGCTGATAACGGCGTCATTGCCACTGGCCATGTTGGTGGAGTACTCGAAACAGTGCAACAAGGCACACAGGTCTCTCATGGAGGCCCAGTCATTGGTGGTGAAGTGGTGCTGTTCCGCAGTGCGACTGACCCGTGCGTGCTGCAGCTGAAACTCCACTATGGCCTGCTGCTGCTCGCACAGTCTGTCCAGCATGTGCAAGGTGGAGTTCCACCTGGTGGGCACGTCGCATATGAGGCGGTGAGCGGGAAGGCCGAAGTTACGCTGTAGCGCAGACAGGCGAGCAGCGGCAGGATGTGAACGCCGGAAGCGCGCACAGACGGCCCGCACTTTATGCAGCAGCTCTGACATGTCGGGGTAGTTGTGAATGAACTTCTGCACCACCAAATTCAGCACATGCGCCAGGCAAGGGATGTGTGTCAAACCGGCTAGTCCCAGAGCTGCAACGAGATTTCGTCCATTATCGCACACCACCAGGCCGGGCTTGAGGCTCACCGGCAGCAACCACTCGTCGGTCTGTTGTTCTATACCCCGCCACAACTCCTGTGCGGTGTGGGGCCTGTCCCCCAAACATATGAGTTTCAGAATGGCCTGCTGACTTTTACCCCGGGCTGTGCTGAAGTTGGTGGTGAAGGTGTGTGGCTGACTGGATGAGCAGGTGGAAGAAGAGGAGGAGGAAGCCGAGTAGGAGGAGGAGGCAACAGGAGGCAAAGAATGTTGCCCTGCGATCCTTGGCGGCGGAAGGACGTGCGCCAAACAGCTCTCTGCCTGGGGCCCAGCCGCCACTACATTTACCCAGTGTGCAGTTAGGGAGATATAGCGTCCCTGGCCGTGCTTACTGGTCCACGTATCTGTAGTTAGGTGGACCTTGCCACAGATGGCGTTGCGCAGTGCACACTTGATTTTATCGTATACTTGGTTGTGCAGGGAAGGCACAGGTCTCTTGGAGAAGTAGTGGCGGCTGGGAACAACATACTGTGGGACAGCTAGCGACATGAGCTGTTTGAAGCTGTCTGTGTCCACCAGCCTAAATGACAGCATTTCATAGGCCAGTAGTTTAGAAATGCTGGCATTCAGGGCCAGGGATAGAGGGTGGCTAGGTAAGAATTTACGCTTTCTCTCAAATGTTTGTGAGATGGAAAGCTGAACGCTGCCGTGTGACATGGTTGAGATGCTTGGTGACGGAGGTGGTGGTATTGGGGATACATCCTCTGTTTGCTGGGCAGCAGGTGCCAACGTTCCTCCAGAGGCGGAGGAAGAGGCCGAGGCGGCAGCAGCAGAAGAGGTAGCAGGGGGAGCCTGAGTGAGTTCCTTGTTTTTAAGGTATTTCCACTGCAGTTCATGCTTTGCATGCAGGTGCCTGGTCATGCAGGTTGTGCTAAGGTTCAGAACGTTAATGCCTCGCTTCAGGCTCTGATGGCACAGCGTGCAAACCACTCGGGTCTTGTCGTCAGCACATTGTTTGAAGAACTGCCACGCCAGGGAACTCCTTGAAGCTGCCTTTGGGGTGCTCGGTCCCAGATGGCGGTGGCCAGTAGCAGACGGACTCTCTTGGCGGCGGGTGTTCTGCTTTTGCCCACTGCTCCCTCTTTTGCTACGCTGTTGGCTCGGTCTCACCACTGCCTCTTCCTCTGAACTCTGAAAGTCAGTGGCACGACCTTCATTCCATGTGGGGTCTAGGACCTCATCGTCCCCTGCATCGTCTTCCACCCAGTCTTCCTCCCTGACCTCCTGTTCAGTCTGCACACTGCAGAAAGACACAGCAGTTGGCACCTGTGTTTCGTCATCATCAGAGACGTGCTGAGGTGGTATTCCCATGTCCTCATCATCAGGAAACATAAGTGGTTGTGTGTCAGTGCATTCTATGTCTTCCACCGCTGGGGAAGGGCTAGGTGGATGCCCTTGGAAAACCCTGCCAGCAGAGTCTTCAAACAGCATAAGAGACTGCTGCATAACTTGAGGCTCAGACAGTTTCCCTGATATGCATGGGGGTGATGTGACAGACTGATGGGCTTGGTTTTCAGGCGCCATCTGTGCGCTTTCTGCAGAAGACTGGGTGGAAGATAATGTGAACGTGCTGGATCCACTGTCGGCCACCCAATTGACTAATGCCTGTACCTGCTCAGGCCTTACCATCCTTAGAACGGCATTGGGCCCCACCAAATATCGCTGTAAATTCTGGCGGCTACTGGGAACTGAGGTAGTTGGTTCACTAGGACGTGTGGCTGTGACACAACGGCCACGTCCTCTCCCAGCACCAGAGGGTCCACTAACACCACCACGACCATGTCCGCGTCCGCGTCCGCGTCCTTTACTAGATGTTTTCCTTATTGTTACCGTTCACCACAATAAGAAAAAAATTATTTGGCCCAATGTATTGAATTCAAATTCAGGCCTTTTTTTTACAGGCACCTAACACTATCTGGCTATCTATTTAGGTACCGTATTATACTAATACAGGCACAGCAGTAATGACAGATTTAGCTGAATATAAATTGTAGGCCTAGTATTTAGGCCCTGGATGACAGGTATACGTTTACGGACAGAATTAGACTTGGAAATGCACAGTAGCGTGTGAAGTTATTGAGGATGACCCTAGCCGCACCTTCAATCTAATATACCCTTTTATGGATAGATTTAAACTTGGCCTGATACAGCAGAAACCACTGATTTAGGGAATTGTTAAGTTGGGAATTGTATTTCAACCCAGAACAAAAATATATCCTTTGCCAGACAGCAGACAGTATTACAATTGGCTAGCCACAGCTGAAACACCAGATTTAGGGTACTGCTATTTTGGCAATTGTATTTCACCCCTCAATAAAATAGCAAGCACAGCCAAGCACCTGATGTAGGATATAGCAAAATAAAACAACACACTATTGATGGTTAAATGTATTTGGTGGCAGCTTGTGCTGGCGCACCACAAGACACAAAATGGCCGCCGATCACCCCAGAAAAAAGTGACAGAAAAACGCTCTGGGCAGCCTAAAAACAGTGAGAAATTAAATAGCAGAAGTTGAATGATTCACATCTGTAGATCGATCACTTAATTTAGGCCTAATCTTGCCCTAACAGCAGCAGCTGCATCCTCTCCCTACACTGATCGGCGCTACGTGACTCCAGCTTAAATAGAGGCTGGGTCACATGCTGCACTGGCCAATCACAGCCATGCCAATAGTAGGCATGGCTGTGATGGCCTCTTGGGGCAAGTAGTATGACGCTTGTTGATTGGCTGCTTTGCAGCCTTTCAAAAAGCGCCAAGAAAGCGCCGAACACCGAACCCGAACCCGGACTTTTACGAAAATGTTCGGGTTCGTGTCACGGACACCCCAAAATTCGGTACGAACTATACAGTTCGGGTTCGCTCATCCCTACTTATTTACATTGCATATACAGGAGAATACAGAAAAAATTAGCATACTACATGACCAGAATATGTTTACAAGTTGCCAACATTAATGTCTTGTGATGGCACAACTCTGTGTGTGTGTATGTATATATATATATATATATATATATATATACACTGCCTGTCCCCCCAAAAAAGGTTGCCACCTGGATTTAACTTAGCAAATAGTTATGAGCCTCCCATTGGATAATTACTGTATGGGCGATTATATTTCAACTGGCAACAACTGGTGCAATGAGTTGCTTCTCGTTTCTTAAAAAAACATGTCGAAAGACATATCTCATGGTCATGGAAAAGATGTTAGTCTGTTTCAGAAGGGTAAAATCTTTGGCATGCATCAAGCAGAGAATATATGCAGAAACTACTAAAATTCGGTTAAGAATTGTCCAACGCATTATTAAAAACTGTAAGGATAGAGGGGACCCATCGTATTCGAGGAAGAAATGTGGCGGGAAAAAAATCCTGAATGATCGTGATTGGCGATCACTTAAACGTTTGTTAAAATCAAATCAAAGAAAAACAACAGTAGATCTCAGGGCTATGTTTAATACTGAAAGTAAGAGCATTCCCACATGCACAGTGCAAAGGAAACTCAAGGGATTAGGACTGAACAGCTGTGTAGCTGCAAGAAAACCACTAATCAGTGAGGCAAACCAGAAAAAAAGGCTTCAATTTGCTAGGGAGCATAAAGATTGGACTCTGGAGCAATGGAAGAAGGTCATGTGGTCTGATGAGTCAAGATTTACCCTGTTCCAGAGTGATGGGTGCATCAGGGTAAGAAGAGAGGCAGATGAAGTGATGCACCCATCATGCTTAGTGCCTACTGTACAAGCCAGTGGTGGCAGTGCTATGATCTGGGGTTGCTGCAGTTGGTCAGGTCTAGGTTTAGCAACCGTATGTGCTCCAAGAATGAGGTCAGCTGACTACCTGAACATACTGAATGACAAGGTTATTCCATCAATGGATTTTTTCTTCCCTGATGGCACGGGCATATTCCAAGATGACAATGCCAGGATTCATTGGGCTCAAATTGTGAAAGAGTGGTTCAGGGAGCATGAGATCTTGGTGAGAAATGAATGCAACACTGGATGGAAATAAATCTTGTGACATTGCAGAAGCTTATCGAAACAATGCCACAACGAATGCGTGCTGTAATCAAAGCTAAAGTTTTTTTTTTGGTGGCAACTTTTTTCTGGATAGGCAGTGTATGTATATATATATATATATATATATGTGTGTGTGTATAACGTAATGCATCCCTTTCTGTACGCACTGCAGCTGCAGCACTATAAAAAAAATACACAAGTAACCACATGGTCTGAGTCAAATACTGGAGATTGGAAGATCCTTCTACTGATCATTGCCAATAAATTAATTCAGAAATGATTGACAAAAGTCATAGGAGTGCTCCAAAGAGCCACACTGCATATATACTACATTAAAATGCTAGTCCTTTCCACCAAGGAAGTAACCCCAGAATGGTTATTCAGGTCTTCTGGAAAGACAGGCATATGAGGTAACAGCTTTCAGATGCATATCCTTGTTAATAGTGAATCGTAAGGTTCAAGACTGTCCGTCAGATATAATTTGATTGCATGTGGAGGCTTGAATTAGCCTTGAGACACTAGGCTGTGGACCACGGAAAACTTCTAAGGAAAACCATTTTTGACCAAAATGAGGCTATCCACGTAACCATGAACTGATCCTGCCTGATTTTCTTGACTACTCTAAGAAAATAAGTTAATCAGGTGATATAATTAGTGTCAGTGCATCAAGACTTACCACATGTTATTCATTCTGTAGGAAATTCTCAAATCATGACTGGCAGGTGGGCCCTGACAGCAGTTGGGAAACACTGGCCTAATGAACAATTCACACTTACCTTCCCCTCGCTGCTCTGGTCTGATTGAAGCTCTTTAAAACATCCAAGTGTTTTGTGTTCTGTTAAATTAGAAGACATCAACCCCTCCATTCCACACTTCCTGATCTGCTTCCTTTTGACTATTGGCTTCCCAGTGTTCCACGAGATAACTGTCAAAGCCTTTACACAGACTGGAGAGAAAGAGATGACACAACCATGAATTTAGTGTCCTTCAAAAAATCCACTCTTCCTTCCACTACAAGTGGAGGACAAAATGCTTGAAGTAGTCAGAAACCCTTGGGAAAATATTTTGTAATGGCTTGGGTTTCAATTTACTGTGTGGGACAGTCCTGGATAACTATTCTAACTACCAGGAAAGCAATCAATGATTGCTCCTTGGGCATTAAGAATTTTGTGTTATTAGAAAAACTATACTAGCCAGCCAGCTATGGACTAGTTCAATGTTTCTCAACTCCAGTCCTCACAACCCCCAGCATGTCATGTTTTCAGGATTTCCTTAGTATTGAGCAGATAATGTTGTTATTGTCAATGTATCAGGACTTAACACAGGTATTCATTATGTGGGATATTCTCAAATCATGACCAGCAAGTGGGCCTTGAAGACTGGAGTTAAGAAACACTGGAGAAGATTATAGATGCACAACAGGTAGAATGGCTGAAAGCGAAATGTCATACAGTTGTCATGGTCTTACCTCCTTGCTGTTCCCTTCGTTTGACATGTGCTGGTGGCCATCTTGGTTTCTGGGTTTTCTTGTAGCCTCCCACCCTGCGGCTCCTCCTTCCCACTGGGAGGAGCTGGATGCCCAGCTCATATATATAGGAGGTCTGTGGCTTCAGTTCCTTGCTTGGTCCTCCTGTGTTCACATGCTTCCAAGACTGCTGCTGCTTCTGGTTCCTGATCCTGGCCTCGTCTGACTACCCCGTTGGTTCCTGATTCCGGCTTCGTCTGACTACCCCGTTGGTTCCTGATCCTGGCTACATCTGACTACCCCGTTGGTTCCTGATTCCGGCTTCGTCTGACTACCCCGTTGGTTCCTGATCCTGGCTACGTCTGACTACCCTTCTGGTTCCTGACCTCTGTCTCCGCAAGACCCTGCTTCGGTCTAGCCATCCGTTTGGACTTTGCTTACGGCTTGCTCTTCAATAAAACCTTCTTCTTCTCCACTTATCTCTGTTGTACGTCTGGTTCATGGTTCCTTGACATTAGGACCAAGCCATGAATTCTGACGGTACAGGGCCACCCTCGCTACCTACGCTGGTTGCCAGACTTGATCAGCAGGATCACCTGTTGGGTCGGTTCGCTGTGGCGTTGCAAACCCTGCTTGAACGCACGGCTCATTTAGCTTCCGTTGCCGATGGGTCGGTTGTCGCTCCTGGGCCCGCTCCTACTGCCGCTCCGGTTGTTGCGCCAGAGTCTACCCCGACACCTGTTGCTGCGCCTGTGGTGTTTCGGGGTATGACCGGTTCTGCCCCCCTTCCACAGCGCTTTGGGGGAGAGCCAACTCAGTGCCGAGGTTTCCTTAACCAGGTGGGCATTTACTTCGAGTTGCTGCCACATGCCTTTCCTACTGAGAGATCAAAGGTGGGCTTCTTGATCTCGCTGCTCTCGGACAAGGCCTTGGCCTGGGCCAGCCCTTTATGGGAGAACAACAATCCGGTGGTTGCCGAGTTTTCCGGTTTTGTTGCTTCTCTTCGGAAGGTATTCGATGTGCCGGCTCGTGCTGCCTCTGCTGCGAAGCTCCTTATGTCCATCAGACAGGGTTCACGATCCGTAGCTGAATACGCCATTGAGTTTCGTACCCTGGCAGCAGAGGTGGGCTGGAATAATGAGGCTCTGGTCGCTGCTTTCTCTCATGGTCTCTCGGATGCCTTGAAGGATGAGGTTGCAGCTAAGGACCTACCAGTGGAGCTCGAGTCTCTTATTTCTTTCCTGATTTTGATTGACACCAGACTCAGGGAGAGACCTTCCTTTAAGGAGAGCCTGCGGAGGTCTCCTAACAGATTGGCGCCTACGTTTGCTGTCCCACCCGTGCCTCCCTCTCCTCCCACGCCTCCTGGGGATGACTTGTCTGGGGGTGAACCCATGCAGCGGGGGTTTGCTCGCCTTTCCGAGGGGGAGAGGGCACTCCGGAGACGCGAGGGCCGATGCATGTACTGTGGTCTCGGTGGGCATTTTCGGTTGGCATGTCCGAACCGTCCGGGAGAACGCTCGCACCTGAGGTCCTGTCGGGGGCAGATCTTGGGTGGAGTCTCCTCGTCCCCGGTTTCCCGTGTTGACAAACCACTGATTACTGTTGTCCTCTCCTGGGTCGGGGGCTCGGTGACGACCCAGGCGTTGGTGGACTCTGGTGCTGGTGGTTTGTTCATTGATGGTGTGTTCGCCGCCGCCAATTCCATTCCTCTGCAGCCTCGAGGTTCTCCACTGGCTCTTGAGGCGATAGACGGCAGACCCCTTCTGCCGCCACACGTGACTCATGAGACCCTTCCAGTGGGGATGGTCATTGGTGCCGTTCACAGAGAGTCGGTCTGTCTCCAGGTTATTTCGTCTCCACACTACTCGGTGGTCTTGGGGTACCCCTGGCTCCAGAAGCATAATCCGACTTTCGATTGGAAATCGGCCGAGATCCTCTCGTGGTCACCGCAGTGTGGGGCTAGTTGCATCCATGGGCCTGTCAATTTGCTGAGTACTTCCTCGGACTCTCTGTTGCCTCCTGAATACGAGGAGTACCGGGATGTATTCGATAAGGTGCGTGCGGTTGCCCTACCTCCGCACCGCCCATACGATTGTGCCATAGAGTTACAATCTGGTGCCGTTCCTCCTCGTGGCAAAGTCTATCCACTGTCGGTAGCGGAGAATGAGGCCATGGAGGAGTACGTGAGGGAGGCGCTTTCACGCGGACACATTCGCAAATCCTCGTCCCCGGCAGGGGCTGGATTTTTCTTTGTGAAAAAGAGGGGCGGTGAGTTGAGGCCTTGCATCGATTACAGGGGTCTCAATCGCATCACGATCAAGAACGCTTACCCGATACCCTTGATTTCCGAGCTGTTCGATCGCCTCAAAGGGGCCACGGTCTTTACCAAACTCGACCTGAGGGCGGCATATAACCTGGTAAGGATCAAGGCGGGCGATGAGTGGAAGACCGCGTTTAACACCAGGACCGGTCATTATGAATCCTTGGTTATGCCCTTTGGGTTGTGCAATGCGCCCGCAGTCTTCCAGGAATTCATCAACGATGTTTTCCGTGACCTGTTGCAGCAGTGTGTGGTGGTCTATTTGGATGACATCTTGGTATATTCTGAATCCATGGAGGCCCACATTCTGGATGTCAGACGAGTGTTGCAAAGGTTACGAGAGAACAAGCTGTTCGGTAAGCTTGAGAAATGTGAATTTCACCGATCCCAGGTAACCTTCTTAGGTTACATCATTTCCGCTGAGGGGTTCTCCATGGATCCTGAGAAGGTTTCGGCTGTCTTACAGTGGCCCCAGCCCAGTGGTCTTCGTGCCCTGCAGCGCTTTTTGGGCTTCGCCAATTATTATCGGAAGTTCATCAGGGACTTTTCCTTGCTAGCCAAGCCTCTCACGGATCTGACCAGGAAGGGAAGTAATCCCCAGGTCTGGCCGCCCGAGGCCATCCGAGCTTTTGAGGCTCTAAAATCCGCATTTGTGTCGGCTCCGATTCTGTCGCATCCCAACCCTGGGTTGCCGTTTGTCCTCGAGGTGGACGCGTCTGAGACGGGAGTAGGCGCCCTCCTGTCTCAGCGTAGAACACCGGAGGGTCCTCTGCTTCCTTGTGGGTTTTACTCCCGGAAACTGTCTTCCGCGGAGTGCAACTATCAGATTGGTGACAGGGAGTTATTGGCCATCGTGCAGGCCCTTAAAGAATGGAGGCACTTGCTCGAGGGCTCGGTGGTTCCGGTTCTCATCCTGACGGACCACAAGAATCTGACCTACCTCTCTGAGGCCAAGAGATTGACACCACGTCAGGCCAGATGGGCTCTGTTCTTGTCACGTTTTAATTACGTGGTCTCCTACCTACCCGGTTCCAAGAACATCAGAGCAGATGCCTTATCACGGCAGTACTCCGAGCTGTCCGGGGAGGAGTCGATTCCGACTTCGGTCATACCTCCGAATCAGATCCTGGCCGCCATTCGCACCAGCCTGACCTCTCCCCTGGGTGAGCAGATTTTGGCGGCTCAATCTGGTGCTCCCTCTGGGAGACCCAACGGCAGGTGTTTTGTGCCTGAGGAGTTGCGCACTCGGTTGTTGCGAACCTACCATAACTCCAAGGCCGCGGGGCATCCTGGAAAGAATCAGCTGTCCTGGGCTGTTTCACGTCTGTTCTGGTGGCCTTCCCTACGTTCCGACATCGCCGCATATGTAGCGGCATGCTCCGTTTGTGCCCAGAGTAAGTCCCCTCGGCACCTTCCGTTGGGCCTTTTGCAACCCATAGCCACCGGGGAGCGTCCATGGTCACACCTGGGGATGGATTTCATTGTGGACCTCCCTGCATCCCGAGGCCATACGGTCATTCTCATGATAGTGGATCGGTTTTCCAAAATGTGCCACTGTGTTCCTCTCAAGAAGTTACCCTCTGCACAAGAGTTGGCCTCGATTTTTGCCAGGGAGGTCTTCCGGTTGCACGGTTTGCCCAAGGAGATTGTGTCGGATCGGGGGAGTCAGTTTGTGTCCAGGTTCTGGCGCGCCTTTTGCTCCCAGTTGGGGATTCATCTCTCTTTCTCCTCGGCCTACCACCCTCAGTCCAATGGGGCCGCAGAACGATCCAATCAGGCCTTGGAGCAATTCCTTCGTTGCTATGTCTCCGATCACCAAGACAATTGGGTTGACCTCCTGCCTTGGGCTGAGTTTGCCAGGAACACGGCGGTGAACTCTTCCTCTGGGACGTCTCCCTTCATGGCCAATTATGGGTTCCAACCTGCCGTGTTACCGGAGATATTCTCTCCCCAGGATATTCCGGCTGTGGAGGATCACCTTTCCGTCCTACGTGCTTCTTGGGTACAGATCCAGAGGTCCCTTGAGGTCTCTGCGCAGCGCCAGAAACTCCAGGCTGATCGCAGACGAGCGCCCGCTCCTTCCTACCAGGTCGGAGACCGCGTATGGTTGTCCACCCGCAACCTCAACCTTCGAGTGCCCACTCCCAAGCTGGCGCCTCGCTTTGTTGGTCCCTTCCGAGTGCTTCGCAGGGTAAACCCGGTAGCCTATGCCCTTGCGCTTCCTCCTGGCATGCGGATCTCCAACGTGTTTCATGTCTCCCTGTTGAAGCCGCTGGTGTGTAATCGTTTCACTTCCTCGATTCCTCGGCCTCGTCCGGTCCAAGTGGGCAATCGTGAGGAGTATGAGGTGAGCAATATCCTGGACTCACGCCTGGTCCACGGCCGGGTGCAGTTTTTGGTCCATTGGCGTGGTTATGGTCCAGAGGAGCGTTCCTGGGTTCCCTCCGCAGATGTCCATGCTCCTGTCTTGCTCCGAGCCTTCCACGCACGCTTCCCTCAGAAACCGTTCCTTACTCCGCGGAGGAGGGGCCCTTGAGGGGGAGGTACTGTCATGGTCTTACCTCCTTGCTGTTCCCTTCGTTTGACATGTGCTGGCGGCCATCTTGGTTTCTGGGTTTTCTTGTAGCCTCCCACCCTGCGGCTCCTCCTTCCCACTGGGAGGAGCTGGATGCCCAGCTCATATATATAGGAGGTCTGTGGCTTCAGTTCCTTGCTTGGTCCTCCTGTGTTCACATGCTTCCAAGACTGCTGCTGCTTCTGGTTCCTGATCCTGGCCTCGTCTGACTACCCCGTTGGTTCCTGATTCCGGCTTCGTCTGACTACCCCGTTGGTTCCTGATCCTGGCTACATCTGACTACCCCGTTGGTTCCTGATTCCGGCTTCGTCTGACTACCCCGTTGGTTCCTGATCCTGGCTACGTCTGACTACCCTTCTGGTTCCTGACCTCTGTCTCCGCAAGACCCTGCTTCGGTCTAGCCATCCGTTTGGACTTTGCTTACGGCTTGCTCTTCAATAAAACCTTCTTCTTCTCCACTTATCTCTGTTGTACGTCTGGTTCATGGTTCCTTGACAACAGTATGTAACTGAAAGAGCAAATATAGTCTTGGCTGACATCCAATTTCTAATTTTGTTTGTAAAAGGCCACAGAGGTGAATGAAAGAGCTCTGGCTACTATTTATTCAAGCTGAATTGATACATTTAACGTGAGCTCTTTAGTTCACAAGCAGACATAAAATAAAAGCTGAGAGCTCTGGCTACTATTTTTTCAAGTTGAATTGAAAAATTTAATCTGAGCTCTTCAGGTCATAAGCAGCAGTAAAATAAAATCTGTTGGATATTTTTTTTTACCAAACTGAAACATACATAAAATAATAAAAATAATAATTGCTAAGAATATATACTTAATTAGAATAGTATAGCATTTAAAGGGTTTGTCCAGTTTCAATAGAATAACAGACAACACAGGATCTTCATGCAATAAAGAAGTAATCATCACTTACCTGGTCGATCCTTAGCTCCTGCTCCGGTTCTTCTGAATGGGATCTGTTCACCTGGCTGCAGTAATGATGCCATATCGACAACACATGACCACTGCAGCCAATCACTAACTTCAGAGATGCACTGAAGAGCCCAGTCACTGGCTTCAGCCGCCATGGGTTGTCCACATGAGATCACTCCAGCAGAACCATAGAGGAGGCACAGGATCAATCAGGTAAGTAATAATTATTTCTTTATTGCAGCCGATTCCATGTGTTTTCTGGTTTCCTCTTGAAGTCAGACAACCCCTTTAACATTATTACATGTAGTTCTGAGGTTATTGAGAAAATAAATTCCACATTGTCTACTTCCACAGTTATAGTAAGCTGAAAAACAGCTTGTCATTTTAATTACACCACAGATGTAAGGATCAGATAGGACCATCTGACTGCCAGATGGTAGGAAATCTATAAGTGGATGGATTCTGAATCCATTTCTCAGTTATTTGTAATTAATGTGTTTAAGATTAGAACTTTTGTGTAAATGGCATTTAGATTCAATTTAACAAGTATGCTGATTTCCAAATGAATTGCATGTGTTCATTAAGCCATCCGTTTGGAATGCTAAAAATATAAAGATAGTAGAATTGTGTTTTGTAGTTTCGGGTTATGAATATTTGTGCGGATTTTCCTCAGTAAAACACATAAGAAAAAATTGGAGCAGAAAATATTTTGGACAAGAAGTTGTGCAGAATGTACTGTACACATTATATCACCTAAGGATATCTATCATATATTTTCCTGTTACACTCTTGCCAAAATTTGTGTGTTTAAGGGTAGTTAATGGTTGCAAAAATGCTTCCATATAGCAGCCTTTTTCTGCACTTTTGTGTTTTTACGGTATTTGTGGACCCAAAGGTCTATGGGATATACATATACAGTTGCAAGAAAAAGTATGTGAGCCCTTTGGAATGATATAGATTTCTGCACAAATTGGTCATACAATGTGATCTGATCTTCATCTATGTCAGAACAATAGACAATCACCGTCTATTTTAACTAATAACACACAAAGAATTAAATGTTACCATGTTTTTATTGAACACACCATGTAAACATTCACAGTGCAAGTGGAAAAAGTATGTGAACCCCTAGACTAATGACATCTCCAAGAGCTAATTGTAGTGAGGTGTCAGCCAACTGGAGTCCAATCAATGAGATGAGATTGGAGGTGTTGGTTACAGCTGCCTATATAAAAAACACACACCAGTTATGTGTTTGCTTTTCACAAGAAGCATTGCCTGATGTGAATGATGCCTCGCACAAAAGAGCTCTCAGAAGACTTACTATTAACATAGTAACATAGTACATAAGGCCGAAAAAAGACATTTGTCCATCCAGTTCGGCCTGTCATCCTGCAAGTTGATCCAGAGGAAGGCAAAAAACCCGGTGAGGTAGAAGCCAATTTTCCTCACTTTAGCGGAATAAAAATTCCTTCCCGACTCCAATCAGGCAATCAGAATAACTCCCTGGATCAACGACCCCTCTCTAGTAGCTATAGCCTGTAATATTATTACACTCCATAAATACGTCCAGGCCCCTCTTGAATTCCTTTATTGTACTCACCATCACCACCTCCTCAGGCAGAGAGTTCCATAGTCTCACTGCTCTTACCATAAAGAATCCCCTTCTATGTTTGTGTACAAACCTTCTTTCCTCCAGACGCAGAGGATGTCCCCTCGTCACAGTCACAGTCCTGGGGATAAATAGATGATGGGATAGATCTCTGTACTGACCCCTGATATATTTATACATAGTAATTAGATCTCCTCTCAGTCGTCTTTTTTCTAAAGTGAATAACCCTAATTTTGATAATCTTTCAGGGTACTGTAGTTGCCCCATTCCAGTTATTACTTTAGTTGCCCTCCTCTGGACCCTCTCCAGCTCTGCTATGTCTGCTTTGTTCACTGGAGCCCAGAACTGTACACGGTACTCCATGTGTGGTCTGACTAATGATTTGTAAAGTGGTAGGACAATGTTCTTATCACAGGCATCTATGCCCCTTCTGATGCAACCCATTATCTTATTGGCCTTGGCAGCAGCTGCCTGACACTGTTTTTTGCAGCTTAGTTTCCTGTTTATTAAAATTCCTAGATCTTTTTCCATGTCAGTGTTACCGAGTGTTTTACCATTTAATAAGTACGGGTGACTTGCATTATTTCTTCCCATGTGCATAACTTTACATTTGTCAGTGTTAAACCTCATCTGCCACTTATCTGCCCAAGCCTCCAATCTATCCAGATCGCTCTGTAGTAGTATACTGTCCTCTTCAGTGTTAATTACTTTACACAGTTTGGTGTCATCTGCGAAAATTGATATTTTACTATGCAAGCCTTCTACAAGATCATTAATAAATATATTGAAGAGAATAGGGCCCAATACTGACCCCTGAGGTACTCCACTAGTGACAGTGACCCAATCTGAGTGTGTACCGTTAATAACCACCCTCTGTTTTCTATCACTGAGCCAGTTACTTACCCACTTACAGACGTTTTCTCCCAGTCCGAGCATTCTCATTTTATATACTATCCTTTTATGTGGTACAGTGTCAAATGCTTTGGAGAAGTCCAGATACACGACATCCATTGATTCGCCGCTGTCAAGTCTAGAACTTACCTCCTCATAGAAACTGATTAAATTTGTTTGACATAATCGATCCCTCACAAAGCCATGCTGATATGGCGTTATTTGCTTATTTCCGTTAAGATGCTCTAACATAGCATCTCTCAGAAAACCTTCAAACAGTTTACCCACAACAGATGTTAAACTTACCGGCCTATAGTTTCCAGGCTCTGTTTTTGGACCCTTTTTGAATATTGGCACCACATTTGCCATGCGCCAATCCTGTGGGACATTCCCTGTCAGTATAGAATCTGCAAATATCAGAAATAAGGGTCTGGCTATGACATTACTTAATTCCCTTAGGATACGGGGGTGTATGCCATCCGGTCCTGGCGATTTGTCTATTTTAATCTTTTTAAGTCGCTGTTGCACTTCTTCCTGGGTCAGACAGGACACTTTTAATGGGGAATTTATTTCAACATTCGGCATGTCATCTGACAGTTTATTTTCCTCAGTGAATACATTGGAGAAAAAAATATTTAACAGCTTTGCTTTCTCCTCGTCGCTCTCTGCGACTCCCCCCTCATTACTCTTTAACGGGCCGACACCTTCAGATTTATACTTTTTAACATTTATATAATTGAAGAACATTTTAGGGTTAGTTTTACTCTCTTTGGCAATTAATCTCTCAGTCTCTAGTTTGTCCGCTTTTATTTGTTTTTTACATGTTCTATTTTTTTCCTTATAGTTTTTCAGTGCTTCCGTGCTACCTTCCTGTTTTAGTGTTTTATATGCTTTCTTTTTGTCATGTATTGCTTTCTTTACAGTTCTGTTTATCCACATTGGTTTCTTTTTGTTCCTTAACCTTTTATTCCCATACGGTATGTACCTCTCACAATGAGATTTTAGGATGCTTTTAAAGATATCCCATTTTGTGGCTGTATTTTTATTTGTGAGGACTTTATCCCATTTAGTTAGGCCTATGGCCTCTCTTAGTTGGCTAAATTTAGCTTTTTTGAAGTTTGGTATTTTTGTTCCTCCCTGTAGAAACGCTCTTTTGAATGATAATTGGAAGGTTATTACTTTGTGGTCACTATTTCCCAGGTGTCCCCCAACCTGCACGTCTGTTGTTCTGTCAGGCCTATTGGTTAATACTAAGTCCAGTATGGCCATCCCTCTAGTCGGGTCCTGAACCAGTTGGGAGAGGTAATTGTCTTGCCAAGAACCTGTTTCCTTTTTGAGATATACAAGTTTCAGTTTCCCAGTCTATATCTGGGTAGTTGAAGTCCCCCATAATAACCACCTTGTTATGATTTGCCGCCTCATCTATCTTGTTTAGTAGTAGATTTTCTGTGGACTATGGTATATTAAGTGGTTTATAGTAAACTCCTATTAGTAATTTATTATTGTTTTTAGCGCCATGTATCTCTACCCACAGTGACTCCACATGCTCATGTCCCTCACTTATATCTTCACGGAGTGTGGTCTTTAGACCGGAGTTTACATAAAGGCAGACCCCTCCCCCTCTCCGGTTTTGACGATACTTTCTAAACAGACTGTAACCCTGTACATTAACTGCCCAGTCATAGCTATCATCCAACCATGTCTCAGTTATTCCCACTATGTCATAGTCTTCCTCACACATCACTAATTCCAGTTCACCAGTTTTATTAGTCAGGCTTCTGGCATTAGTATACATACATTTGAGAGGTTTATGTATATTTTTTACTCTATACCTTTCCTTCTGAACTGTTCTAGTCCCTCCTTCCATTCCTCCCCCAGTCTCACTACCTTGCCCCCGGTCTCTATCTGCACTATCTTCCCATTCTATAACATAATTACCCTCCCCCAGTCCCTAGTTTAAACACTCCTCCAACCTTCTAGCCATCTTCTTCCCCAACACAGCTGCCCCTTCCCCATTGAGGTGCAGCCCGTCCCTATGATAGAGCCTGTAGCCGATAGAGAAGTTGGCCCAGTTCTCCAGGAACCCAAACCCCTCCTTCCTACACCAGTTCTTGAGCCACTTGCTAATTTCCCTAATCTCCCGCTGCCTCTCTTGTGTGGCCCGTGGTACAGGTAGTATTTCGGAAAATACTACCTATGAGGTCCTTGCCCTCAGCTTTTGACCTAAATCCCTGAAATCATTTTTAAGGACTCTCCACCTACCCCTAACTTTGTCATTGGTTCCGATATGGACCATGACCGCTGGATCTTCTCCAGCCCCTCCCAGTAATCTGTCAACCCGATCCGTGATGTGTCGAACTCTAGCGCCAGGAAAACAGCACACTGTTCGGCGATCACGGTCTTTGTGACAGATTTCCCTATCTGTTCCCCTAATAATTGAGTCTCCTATTAAGGGATTGTTGACTTGCATAAAGCTGGAAAGGGTTATAAAAGTATCTCCAAAAGCAGTCCACAGTAAGACAAATTGTCTATAAATGGAGAAAGTTAAGCACTGCTTCTACTCTCCCTAGGAGTGGCCGTCCTGTAAAGATGACTGCAAGAGCACAGCACAGACTGCTCAATGAGGTGAAGAAGAATCCTAGAGTGTCAGCTAAAGACTTACAAAAGTCTCTGGTATATGCTTACATCCATGTTAGCGAATCTACGATACGTAAAACACTAAACAAGAATGGATTTCATGGGAGGATACCACAGAGGAAGCCACTGCTGTCCAAAAAAAAAAAAACATTGCTGCACGTTTACAGTTTGCACAAGGGCACCTGGATGTTCCACAGCAGTACTGGCAAAATATTCTGAGGACAGATGAAACCAAAGTTGAGTTGTTTGGAAGAAACAGACAACACTATGTGTGGAGAAAAAGAGGCACAGCACACCAACATCAAAACCTCATCCCAACTGTGAAGTATGGTGGTGGGGGCATCATGGTTTGGGGCTTTGCTGCATCAGGGCCTGTACGGATTGTTATCATCGAAGGAAAAATGAATTTCCAAGTTTATCAAGACATTTTGCAGGAGAACTTAAGGCCATCTGTCCACCAGCTGAAGCTGAACAGAAAATGGATGTTGCAACAGGACAACGACCCAACGCATAGAGGTAAATCAACAACAGAATGGCTTAAACAGAAGAAAATACGCCTTCTGGAGTGGCCCAGTCAGAGTCCTGACCTCAACTCGATTGAGATGCTGTGGCATGACCTCAAGAAAGCGATTCACACCAGACATCCCAAGAATATTGCTGAGCTGAAACAGTTCTGTAAAGAGGAATGGTCAAGAATTACTCCTGACCATTGTGCACGTCTGATCTGCAACTACAGGAAATGTTTGGTTGAAGTTATTGCTGCCAAAGGAGGTAAAACCAGTTATTAAATCCAAGGGTTCACATACTTTTTCCACCTGCACAGTGAATGTTTACATGGGGTGTTCAATAAAAACATGGTAACATTTAATTCTTTGTGTGTTATTAGTTTAAGCAGACTGTGATTGTCTATTGTTGTGACTTAGATGAAGATCAGATCACATTTTATGACCAATTTGTGCAGAAATCCATATCATTCCAAAGGGTTCACATACTTTTTCTTGCTACTGTATATATATATATATATATATATATATATATATATATATAAATATATACGCAGGACATCTAAGTATTATTATTTTTTTTTGTATAACCGTGTATGCTGTAGTTCTTGACTATTTTTATGTGTTTTGCCAAGACTTATTCTGACATTTTGTACTGATAATGCCAGAGCCAAATTTATATGCGTAAGGACTCTTATTTTTTTATTAATACTGCTGAGCCAGTTATCTGCTATATTTTCTTTGAAGAGATTGGCACTGAGGCTAAGCCTGAGAGATAGGGTAGGATGTGTTGTCACAAAAATGGCCTCATTGTGTGAATAAGACTTTGTAAAATTCGCAATTTTCCACAATGGTGCTTCTGGTCGCTGCAGTAACTTACCAAAGCAACATAAACTAAGCAAACACAGAGATTTACTAAACTAGATGAGACAGAATTCTGCCCTAAAAGTGTTGTGCCACAGTAAGCACATATCCCTTATCCACATCTAGGATAGGGGATGTGTCTGATTGGCAGTGATCCAACTTCTGGGGCCCCTGGCAATCAGGAGAATGGGGTCCCTGTGTTCCTCCATTTGAGTTGAACAGTGGTAATGCATGCCTACTGCTGCTCCAGGAACTGAAAATAGAGAAAAACATACGTGGCACCAACATAGTGCATCAAACGTGGCAGCAACAGGGAGATGTAGGGAGATAATAAGCGCTCACTTATTTACATTGTGCAATTCAGGCACTACCTTGACAACCATATAGATGTAGTTGAACAGCTGCAGCCAAGTTCAGACCGGGGCATCAATGATGACTGCTAGTAGAAGGAACAAGTTTAGAGTAAACAGAAGACTGGTGCTGCGGATGTTTACTTTTTATTATAAAACAATAAAATGGCGATGCGTTTCGATGTGAAAATCTCATGTCTTTGTCGTTAGACAACTCCGTACATACATTGCATCCCACTTATCATCTGGTTTTATACATTTGAGCGCTTGACAAGGGGGAAAGGCTTTGCAGAAGGGGGGTAGCTTAGTGTGAAAGGGTGTGGCTGAAGATTAACCAATGTGTGCCAAAAATGTAGCTGTGTAATCCAATCAATAAAAGCATCTAATGTCACAAATTTATTATCCAGCATAAGCCACTTTGATAAGTTTGGCGGATCTTCAGGCTGTCTAAATATTAGTACAAGTACAAGTAAATCTGCCCTAGTGTGTATACATGTATGAGATTTAGTGTCTCCTTTTATATAAAATACAGCCATAGGGGAATGCACATAATTGGTAATATTTAGAGATGAGCGAATCGAAGCTGACGAAGTGGAATTTGATCCGAATTTCAGGAAAAATTCGATTCGCACCAAAGCCGAATTACCTCACTCTTCGTGGTAACAAATCAAGTTTTTTCCCTAAAATGGCTGCTACACGTGTGAGAACATGCAGCAAGGAACTCTGGGAATGCGGGATCACCCATAATGCCATGCATGCAGCCAATCAGCAGCCAGCCCTGTGATGTCACAGCCCTATAAATAGCCTCAGCCATCTTGGATTCTGCCATTTTCCAGCGTACTTGTGCAAGATGAGATGTCAGCAGGCGCTAGGGACAGCGATAGGAAAGACTTAATTGTGGTAAAAAAAAACTATTTATAAGTGCAGGTAAAGAATAGGGAGGAATCATTCCACAGCATTTATATAGAACAGGGTTCAGTAGGGGAGGTTACAGACTGGGTACTAGAAACAATCCTATTCCACCTTGCTGCACTGACTGGGGATCATTCCATCATTCCAGCAAACTGTTCTTGTTATTGGGGTGCAAGTGCTGTTTGATACAGCCATTAACAGGGTTTATTACAAGGAAATATTTCTACAGTATATCTTTTTTGCCCTTGTGCCGTGCAGTTATATGTTGTAAAGCCATTTTTTAGTGGCAGAAGAAAAATATATTTGTCGTTGTGCGGTGCAGTTATATATTTTAAAGCCCTTTTTGCCCTGTATTAGTGGCAAAAGAAAAATATATTCACTGTTCAGCGTTGCACTTATAAGTTGAAAAACCTTTTGTGTAGTGTAAAAGTGGAAAAAAATTAGGGCCTAATTGTTGTTCAGCGGTGCAGTTATATATTCGAAATCCCTTTTTGCCCTGTATTAGTGGCAAAAGAAAAGTATAGTTACCGTTCAGCGTTGCACTTTTATGTTGAAAAGCCTTGTGTAGTGTAAAAGTGGAAAAAAATTAGGGCCTGCCAGTTAAGGGAATGTCAGCTCCAGTAAGCAGGGGACCAGGATAGCAGTGCAGGGCAGACAGGTGCTGTAGGTGTAGGGGTACATAAATGGCAATCTGTCACAAAGACTGGGATCGCCGAACAGTGTGTTGTCTTCCTGGCGCTAGAGTTAGACACATCGCGGATCGGGTAGCCAGATTTCCATTGTGCATTTATCGATGACCCAGGAACATAGGCGTAACTAACTGGGACAAAGTCCTCAAAAATAAAATACCGGCACAAAATGGGATATTTTTAAAAGCATCCTAAAATCTAATTGTGAGAGGTAGATACCTTACAGGAATAAAGGGTTAAGGAACAAGAAGAAACAAATGTGGATAAATAGAACTGTAAAGAAGGCAATAAATGACAAAAAGAAAGCATTTAAATCACTAAAATAGGAGGGGGGCCAGGAAGCATTGAAAAATTATAAGGAAAGAAATTGAATATGTAAAAAACAAAAGCCGCCAAACTAGAGACCAAGAGATTAATTGCCAATGAGAGCAATACTAACCCTAAAATGTTCTTCAATTATATAAATGGTAAAAGTATAAATCTGAAGGTGTCGGCCCTCTACAGAGCAATGAGGGGAGAGTTGCAAAGAGTGACAAGGAGAAAGCAAAGCTATAAAATATTTTTTTCTCCAATGTATTCACTGAGGAAAATACACTGTCAGATAAAATGCAGAATGTAAAAGTAAATTCCCCATTAAAAGTGCCCTGTCTGACCCAGGAGGAAGTACAACAGGGACTTAAAAAGATTAAAATACTTACCTGACTGTTGTCTTCCGTCTCCCCTGGTTACGGCCACCGCTGTTCTCAGGAATCGCGGTGGCCGCGCATGCGCAGGCGACTTCTTTTCTTCTCCCGGCCGGCCGTGCGCTGTACTGAACGCGCACGCCGAGTCCGCGCATGACTTCTTCCTGGCAAATACTATACTGGCCAGGAAGAAGTCACCAGGGCGCATGCGCGGATTTGGCGTGTGCGTTCAGTACAGAAAACCCCTTTAAGGGGGAAAAAAATTCCTTCCCGACTCCAATCAGGCAATCAGATTAACTCCCTGGATCAATGACCCCTCTCTAGTAGCTATAGCCTGTAATACTATTACACTCCAGAAATTCATCAAAGCCCTTCTTGAATTATTTTATTCTACTCAACATCACCTCCTCCTCAGGCAGAGAGTTCCATAGTCTCACTGCTCTTACCGTAAAGAATCCTTTCTTATATTTGTGTACAAACCTTCCTTCCTGCAGACGCAGAGGGTGCATCACAGTCACAGTCCTGGGGATAAATAGATGATAAGAGAGATCTCTGTCCTGTCCCCTGATATATTTATACATAGTAATTAGATCTCCCCTCGTCTTTTTTCTAAAGTGAATTTTGATAATCTTTCAGGGTCCTGTAGTTGCCCCATTCCAGTTATTACTTTAGTTGCCCTCCTCTGAACCCTCTCCAGCTCTGCTATGTCTGCCTAGTTCACAGGAGCCCAAAACTGTACACATTACTCTATGTGTGGTCTGACTAGTGATTTGCAAAGTGGTAGGACTATGTTCTCATCACGGGCATCTATGCCCCTTTTAATGCAACCCATTATCTTATTGGCCTTGGCAGCAGCTACCTGACACAGTTTTTTACTGCTTAGTTTGCTGTTTATAAAAATTCCTAGATTCTTTTCCATGTCAGTGTTACCGAGTGTTTTACCATTTAGTATGTACGGGTGATTTGCATAATTCCTTCCCATGTGCATAACCTTAAATTTATCAGTGTTAAACTTCATCATTAACTGATCATTAACAGATTTAACAGTGATCATTAAGATGGGGAAAATTGGCTTCTACCTCACCTTTTTTTTTTTTTTTTTGCCTTCCTCTGGATCAACTTGCAGGATAACAGGCCGAACTGGATGGACAAATGTCTTTTTTGGTCTTATATACTATGTTACTATGTAATTGCCGTTCAGCGGTGCAGTTATATATTCTAAAGCCCTTTTTAGCATGTATTAGTGGCAAATGAAAAATATTTTTCGCCGTTCAGCGTTGCACTTATATGTTGAAAAGACTTGTGTAGTGGAAAAGTGGAAAAAAATGTGGGCCTAATTGCTGTTCAGCGGTGCAGTTATATGTGGTAATTAAGGAAAATTGTGGAGTCCGCACACCTTAATATAGTGGTGGGTGCTGGTAGAGGACTTCAGTCGCAGAATATATAAGGATAATCCACGGCACACCGATCTCTTTTACTTTGCAAAATTTATTTTAGGTGCAAAAAAAGGTATTCACAAGGTTTGTCAATACCGATCTCTTTTACTTTGCAAAATTTATTTTAGGTGCAAAAAAAGGTATTCACAAGGTTTGTCAATATATTGACAAACCTTGTGAATACCTTTTTTTGCACCTAAAATAAATTTTGCAAAGTAAAAGAGATCGGTGTGCCGTGGATTATCCTTATATGTTATATGTGGTAAAGCCCTTTTTGTGGTATGGACCGAATTACGTAGTGGTGAATTTTTTAAATGTGAAACAGGCTTTTTTTAGGAAAATTGATGGGTGATTGTAGACTTTCTTCTGTATGAACCAAATTCCATTATCCTTTCAGTGGTGAAATTTTTTATTTCAAACATGTTTTTTGGGGGGGGAAATTGATGGGTGATTGTAGACCTCCTTTTGCTGTATGGACCGAATTACAAAGTGGTGAAATTTTTTATGTGAAACAGGCTTTTTTGGGGAAAATTGGTGGGTGATTGTAGACCTCCTTTTGCTGTATGGACTGAATTACATCATCCTGGGTCCTGCAGTAAACATAATGAAGACACTGATGACAACACACCAGCAGACTTTGCCTTTACCATCTATTCACAATTAAATCAAGCAGCTTCAGTAAGTCAAAAATATTCATGTGCTTTTATCTGCTCCATCTGCATTCGATCTCCACAGCACACAAGACAGGACAGGAGAGCCTCTGCTTTGGAGTCCAAGTCCAGTTTCTTAAGATCATAAGTCAGAATTGTGCGTAATATTCCTGCTCCCCTGTGCAAAACCATAACAAAAGGACTCTGTAGGCATACATATCAGAGTAAGCTGAAGATGGTTGCCCCAATTTTAATTCAGGAGCAGTAAACAGCGGGAAGCAAATAGAGGTGGCTGAACTCCGCTGCTCTGTATCTCTTGTGAAGTCAATGTCTCGAACTATGCCCCTCTTGCGATTTGCAGAAAATACATTATTTTAATGTAGAGATCCAAGAGTTATGTTGGAGGCATGTAGTGTATGCAAGCCATGTGCGACCCCTCTTGTCACTCTCAAGCTGTTCTGCACCTGGTTTGCCTGGGTGAACGGAGTCACACAGGGGAGGAACTGCTCCGTGTCCTTCAGCAAGAAATTGAATCCTGGTTATCTCTGCGACAACTCAAATTCGGAACCATGGTGACTGACAACAGGAAGAACATAGTGTCGGCGCTGCGTCAAGGAGGGCTGAGCCATGCGCCCCAAATGGTACACGTGTTCAATCTGGTTGTAAAGTGGTTCCTGAAGTCTTACACCCATCTGCAAGACATCCTAAAAATGGCCAGGAAACTTTGCATGCACTGCAGCCACCCGTACACCGCAAAACACACACTCTTTGAGCTGCAGTGGCAGAACGGCATCCCCCAACATAGGCTGATATACGACATTTCCACCCGTTGGAATTCCACCCTCCATATGTTGGACCGACTATATGAACAGAGAAAGGCCATCAACAATTTATTGATGATCCAAGCTGGCAGGAGTACACCCCTGTGTAACTTTGATTTCACACCTGCCGTTGACACCTGCCGTTTGCTCAGGCCCTTTGAGGAGGCTACGTTATTTGTCAGTCGCCAGGACTACGGGATGAACAACTTCATTCCACTGCTTCATGTCCTGGAACAGATGATGGTAAATCTGGCTGGTTAGGGGACTGGAGCCTACATTTCATGGCCACATGAGCCCTGTGGTGGCTGAACAGGAAGAGGAGGAGGACATTGGAGCACAAAATGGGTGGTTTTTCTATACAGGTGACAGGAGAGGAGGAGCAGGATCAGCTTAAGAGGCTACATGAGGAAGACGAGGCAGAGGACCCAGACACACTGTGGCAGTATGCAGTGGAGATGGAGACAGGGAGTCCCTCCGAGGTACTTGCGCAAATGGCCCACTGCATGCTCACTTGTTTGCCTAGTGACAGCCGAATTGTCACCATTCTGCAGAGGGATGACTTCTGGCTCTCCACCTTGTTGGACCCTCGCTACCGGTCCAAAATTGGGGCCTTTTTTTTACACCCGCTGAGAGTGAGGAGACAAACTTAACTACTATAGAGACATCCTATATAGTCAGATGGTCGCTGCCTATCTGCGCCATTGTCCATCCTTTCGCAGGTTTCACCGGGGCCTGTATGGTACCATCAGAATTGGCTTATGATTTGGTAGCCAAAAGCAGGAGTGGGCACAAAACACAGAAGACATGCAAATATTCCATTCACGTGTCATCTCTGTTTTGGATCCACTACTGTTTTTTTGGGCATTAGCAATACTGATGGATTGCTGACCAAATGCTGATCAAGAGCAGGCGGATGCTCCACAGACAGGATCCATTTTTTGTGGGTTATTGTTCTGATTGATCAGAGGAAGGGCGAAATAATCTGTGACGTGAACACAAACTTACTGCTGACACCCTCTGCACTCTGTCGGGGGGCTCTACTTGTATAATCGTTTAATAGAACAGGTTCTGTAGACATCTATGTGGAATCAGCTGACAACGGTGTAAAAGGAGCGCACTTCTTGTTGGCGCTAATATTGATCTATAAGGCTGAGTTCATACATGAACTGTTTGGTCAGTTTTGGACCCGGACTGTCTAAATAAGTGAATTGTGCAGTGATTCTAAGAGCGACGCCTGTCATCTGCACGTCATCCGAACTCACAGTATTATTTCACTACCTAAGCAGACTCTCTATGCGTGTTACTGCAAGGCACAGTGTTCTACACCACTATAAAGGCTCTCTGAAGCCAGGATATATCCATTTTGTTTACGAAATTCGCCGCGAATATATTCGGATTAAACCAAAATTATTATTTTTTTATTCGGCGAACCGACAAATCGAATTTTAAAAAAATTTGCTCATCTTTAGTAATATTGTTATAGCTCAGGGGCCTCTATATATCAAGTTGTCATGAATTCTATAAAATAGCTTTCCTGAAAATACAAAACATGTTCTTCATCTTCTTCGACTGTACACCTCACCATATAATTTACAATATTCCATGTTCTTACCCTAATCTTTGTAAAGCACTGGCCCACCTCAAATGTGTCAATCTCTTCTTCTTTTTGTGTACTTTTTTTTATTTGCAGCACCAGGTAGATCTTACCATGATATCAGAAAACCCTCTATTTATTGCTTTCTTTTCTTTACTGACATTGCTTTTGATCATTTTAGCCCATATGTCTGCTATGTATATATATATATATATATATATATATATATATATACTGCTCAAAAAAATAAAGGGAACACTTAAACAACACAATGTAACTCCAAGTCAATCACACTTCTGTGAAATCAAACTGTCCACTTAGGAAGCAACACTGAGTGACAATCAATTTCACATGCTGTTGTGCAAATGGGATAGACAACAGGTGGAAATGATAGGCAATTAGCAAGACACCCCCAATAAAGGAGTGGTTCTGCAGGTGGTGACCACAGACCACCTCTCAGTTCCTATGCTTCCTGGCTGATGTTTTGGTCACTTCTGAATGCTGGCGGTGCTTTCACTCTAGTGGTAGCATGAGACGGAGTCTAGAACCCACACAAGTGGCTCAGGTAGTGCAGCTTATCCAGGATGGCACATCAATGCGAGCTGTGGCAAGGTTTGCTGTGTCTGTCAGCGTAGTGTCCAGAGCATGGAGGCGCTACCAGGAGACAGGCCAGTACATCAGGAGACGTGGAGGAGGCTGTAGGAGGGCAACAACCCAGCATCAGGACCACTACCTCCGCCTTTGTGCAAGGAAGAACAGGAGGAGCACTGCCAGAGCCCTGCAAAATTACCTCCAGCAGGCCACAAATGTGTCTGCACAAACGGTCAGAAACAGACTCCATGAGGGTGATATGAGAGCCCGACGTCCACAGGTGGGGGTTGTGCTTACAGCCCAACACCGTGCAGGACGTTTGGCATTTGCCAGAGAACACCAAGATTGGCAAATTCGCCACTGGCGCCCTGTGCTCTTCACAGATGAAAGCAGGTTCACACTGAGCACATGACAGACGTGACAGAGCCTGGAGACGCCGTGGAGGACGTTCTGTTGTCTGCAACATCCTCCAGCATGACCGGTTTGGCATTGGGTCAGTAATGGTGTGGGGTGGCATTTCTTTGGAGGGTAGCACAGCCCTCCATGTGCTTGCCAGAGGTAGCCTGACTGCTATTAGGTACCGAGATGAGATCCTCAGACCCCTTGTGAGACCATATGCTGGTGCGGTTGGCCCTGGGTTCCTCCTAATGCAAGACAATGCTAGACCTCATGTGGCTCTAGTGTGTCTATGCTATGGACTGGCTGCCCGTTCCCCAGACCTGAATCCAATTGAGCAGATCTGGGACATCATGTCTCGCTCTATCCACCAACGTCACGTTGCACCACAGACTGTCCAGGAGTTGGCAGATGCTTTAGTCCAGGTCTGGGAGGAGATCCCTCAGGAGACCGTCCGCCACCTCATCAGGAGCATGCACAGGCATTGTAGGGAGGTCATACAGGCACGTGAGGCCACACACACTACTGAGCCTCATTTTGACTTGTTTTAAGGACATTACAGCAAAGTTGGATCAGCCTGTAGTTTGTTTTTCCACTTTAATTTTGAGTGTGACTCCAAATCCAGACCTCCATGGGTTGAAAAATTTTATTTCCATTTTTTTATTTTTGTGTGATTTTGTTGTCAGCACATTCAACTATGTAAAGAACAAAGTATTTCAGAATAATATTTAATTAATTCAGATCTAGGATGTGTTATTTTTGTGTTCCCTTTATTTTTTTGAGCATATATATACAAACCGGATTCCAAAAAAGTTGGGACACTAAACAAATTGTGAATAAAAACTGAATGCAATGATGTGGAGATGGCAAATGTCAATATTTTATTTGTAATAGAACGTAGATGACAGATCAAACGTTTAATCCGAGTAAATGTATCATTTTAAAGGAAAAATACGTTGATTCAAATTTTCACGGTGTCAACAAATCCCAAAAAAGTTGGGACAAGTAGCAATAATAGGCTGGAAAAAGTAAATTTGAGCATAACGAAGAGCTGGAAGACCAATTAACACTAATTAGGTCAATTGGCAACATGATTGGGTATAAAAAGAGCTTCTCAGAGTGGCAGTGTCTCTCAGAAGCCAAGATGGGTAGAGGATCACCAATTCCCACAATGTTGCGCAGAAAGATAGTGGAGCAATATCAGAAAGGTGTTACCCAGCGAAAAATTGCAAAGACTTTGCATCTATCATCATCAACTGCGCATAACATCATCCGAAGATTCATAGAATCTGGAACAATCTCTGTGCGTAAGGGTCAAGGCCATAAAACCATCCTGGATGCCCGTGATCTCCGGGCCCTTAAACGACACTGCACCACAAACAGGAATGCTACTGTAAAGGAAATCACAGAATGGGCTCAGGAATACTTCCAGAAACCATTGTCAGTGAACACAATCCACCGTGCCATCCGCCGTTGCCAGCTAAAACTCTACAGTGCAAAGAAGAAGCCATTTCTAACCAAGATCCACAAGCGCAGGCGTTTTCACTGGGCCAGGGATCATTTAAAATGGAGTGTGGAAAAATGGAAGACTGTTCTGTGGTCAGATGAGTCACGATTCAAAGTTCTTTTTGGAAATCTGGGACGCCATGTCATCCGGACCAAAGAGGACAAGGACAACCCAAGTTGTTATCAATAGTGTTGAGCGCGAATATTCGAAAAGCGAATTTTTTTCGCGAATATCGCAACTTCGCGATTTCGCGAATATTTCGAATATAGTGCTATATATTCGTAAAAACGAATATTCGGTTTTTTTTTTCCACAAAATTACAGTACACATATAATTGATTGTTTCCCAAAGGTCCAACAGCTCAGATCTTACTCACATTGCCTAGAAAGTGATTGAGGCGCGAATCTTCGTAAGGCGATTTTATTAGCGCACATGCGAATATCAGCACGTCCCAGAACAGAGGCAAAGGGCTTTGCATTCATACATTAGTGAATTGAGTTGCGAATCTTCGTAAGGCGATTTTATTAGCGCACATGCGAATATCTACACTTGTCCCAGAACAGAGGCAAAGGACTTTGCATTCTTACATTAGTGATTGAATTGAGCTGCGAATCTTCGTGAGGCGATTATATTAACGCAAATGCGAATATCTACACTTGTCCCCAGAACAGAGAGGCAAAGGCCTGTGCATTCATATAGTATAGCACCATATTCGCGAATACGTAGAACTTCGTAAAATTCGATTTACGAATATTCGTATTTTTTATTTTACTTTCCACCTTACAGATGACATTGATCTGTACTCTGTCAACTACTGTCATCACCCCCCACTGTATCTCGATTGATTCCCAAAAGTCCAAAAGCTCAGATCTTACTCACAGTGCCTAGAAAGTGATTGAGGCGCGAATATTCGTAAGGCGATTTTATTAGCGCACATGCGAATATCGGCACTTGTCCCAGAACAGAGGCAAAGGGCTTTGCATTCTTACATTAGTGATTGAATTGAGCTGCGAATCTTCGTGAGGCGATTTTATTAACGCAAATGCGAATATCTACACTTGTCCCCAGAACAGAGAGGCAAAGGCCTGTGCATTCATATAGTATAGCACTATATTCGCGAATACGTAGAACTTCGTAAAATTCGATTTACGAATATTCGTATTTTTTATTTTACTTTCCACCTTACAGATGACATTGATCTGTACTCTGTCAACTACTGTCATCACCCCCCACTGTATCTCGATTGATTCCCAAAAGTCCAAAAGCTCAGATCTTACTCACATTGCCTAGAAAGTGATTGAGGCGCGAATATTCGTAAGGCGATTTTATTAGCGCACATGCGAATATCTACACTTGTTCCAGAACAGAGGCAAAGGGCTTTGCATTCTTACATTAGTGATTGAATTGAGTTGCGAATCTTCGTGATGCGATTTTATTAACGCACATGCGAATATCTACACTTGTCCCCAGAACAGAGAGGCAAAGGCCTGTGCATTCATATAGTATAGCACCATATTCGCGAATACGTAGAACTTCGTAAAATTCGATTTACGAATATTCGTATTTTTTATTTTAGTTTCCACCTTACAGATTACATTGATTTGTACTCTGTCAACTACTGTCATCACCCCCCACTGTTTCTCGATTGATTCCCAAAAGTCCAAAAGCTCAGATCTTACTCACATTGCCTAGAAAGTGATTGAGGCGCGAATCTTTGTAAGGCGATTTTATTAGCGCACAGGCGAATATCTACACTTGTCCCCAGAACAGAGAGGCAAAGGCCTGTGCATTCATATAGTATAGCACCATATTCGCGAATACTTCGAACTTCGTAAAATTCGATTTACGAATATTCGTATTTTTTATTTTAGTTTCCACCTTACAGATTACATTGATCTGTACTCTGTCAACTACTGTCATCACCCCCCACTGTATCTCGATTGATTCACAAAAGTCCAAAAGCTCAGATCTTACTCACATTGCCTAGAAAGTGATTGAGGCGCAAATCTTTGTAAGGCGATTTTATTAGCGCACAGGCGAATATCGGCACTTGTCCCAGAACAGAGGCAAAGGGCTTTGCATTCATACATTAGTGATTGAATTGAGTTGCGAATCTTCGTAAGGCGATTTCATTAGCGCACATGCGAATTTTGCATCTCATAATATGTATTATCGCATATGCGAAATAATAACGAATTCGAATATTCGCGAATATTTTACGAATATTCTTTCGAATATTCGCGAAATTTCGCGAATTCGAATATGGGACATGCCGCTCAACACTAGTTATCAACGCTTAGTTAAGAAGCCTGCATCTCTGATGGTATGGGGTTGCATGAGTGCGTGTGGCATGGGCAGCTTGCATGTCTGGAAAGGCACCATCAATGCAGAAAAATATATTCAGGTTCTAGAACAACATATGCTCCCATCCAGACGTCATCTCTTTCAGGGAAGTGTAATGACCGGTGTCACGCACAGGGAGGAAAACAGGGAAAGCCCTGCCTAAGGGAGAGGGAAAGGTGATGACCCCTAACTCACCTTGCGGCTGGCACCTGACTGCCCTGACGTCCCTAGACGGGTTCCTCACCCGTGCGGCGATCACGTGCCTAAACCCTGGCTTTCCCTGAAATGAGCCCTAGATAGTGAACGGGCAGGTGGGATCGCTAGTCCTCACCACTGCACTAAGAGGGAAACACCAAGGAGAGGACAGACAAACACAGACAAACACAAACACCCAGGTGGACGACAACAACTGTCCACAAAGGTCCAACAGGGATCCGGAGGGTAGCGTTCTGAATCAACAGTCAGAGAACGCAGCAACACAGCTCCAGTGGGTCAGGATAGATGTCCAGGCAGTAAGCTCTATCTCTGGCAACCAGAGAAGTGTGAGAGAGGAATATAAGGAGGTTTGGGAGTGCTGGACAAGGAACAGCTGAGGAGAAGGAGCTACGGATCCCTGAGTGAGCCAAAAGGGTTTGCAAAGCAAACCCAGAAAGCTACCATAAGGAAAACAGCCCTATCTTAAATAGAGCGTGCAGCCAACCGCTGCGACTTCCTGACCCCGGGTATAACAGAGTCAGGCGTGGTTCTCGATACCCTCGTGACAGGAAGACCCTGCATTTTTCAACAAGATAATGCCAGACCACATTCTGCATCAATCACAACATCATGGCTGCGTAGGAGAAGGATCCGGGTACTGAAATGGCCAGTCTGCAGTCCAGATCTTTCACCTATAGAGAACATTTGGCGCATCATAAAGAGGAAGGTGCAACAAAGAAGGCCCAAGACAATGGAACAGTTAGAGGCCTGTATTAGACAAGAATGGGAGAGCGTTCCTATTTCTAAACTTGAGAAACTGGTCTCCTCGGTCCCCAGACGTCTGTTGAGTGTTGTAAGAAGAAGGGGAGATGCCACACAGTGGTGAAAATGGCCTTGTCCCAACTTTTGGGGGATTTGTTGACACCATGAAATTCTGATTCAACATATTTTCCCCTTAAAATGGTACATTTTCTCAGTTTAAACTTTTGTTCCGTGATTTATGTTCTATTCTGAATAAAATATTAGAAGTTGGCACCTCCACATCATTGCATTCAGTTTTTATTCACGATTTTTATAGTGTCCCAACTTTTTGGGAATCCGGTTTGTATGTATATATATATATATATATATATATATATACACATTTGACAGTTTTGCTATCAAATTTTTTCTTTAATTTTAAGAAATGTTTTGTTTTTCTTACTTTAGGTTGAAGAACATTTTTAGATCTATCCAATGTACTATGTCTGTGTTCCCCAATTTTAGCTGTACAACCTGACTGTAGACATGTCCTTCACTATGTTTGTTTCCTTTGTACTTTGTCCTGTCTGATATTTCATTACATTATTTGATATATTTATCTCCTTGAAGTGTTTATATGAGTGGGTAGATTTCAAGTCAGGCATACAGATTAACACATTATGGTAAAGGCCCACCATCACACAGGAGCACTGCAGTGATAATGAGTTTCTCTTCTTTCTAATGTCCTTAAAGGATTCAATGAATTTTCCTGATGCAGCCATTAAAGGGCATTTTCTAGAAAATAGCGACCTCAAGCTAATTGTCCTTGATTGATCTATTTCTGTTAGATTGTCAAATGTTCTATGTAGTCTTTTCATAGAAGCATCTGCTTTGTGGAATGCTAGGAGGCAACTAATATATACAGTATATTAATAAAGAAAACTCCAGCAGTTGTGATGCAAAAGCGGTAAACTTTTATTGAAATGTGGCTTTTATATACAGTGACGTTTCGGCCAATTGTGGCCTTTATCAAGCTGATGCCGCTGGAAGAAGTGATTTCATGATTTAGTGGATAAGGATGGCATGCAGTTGCACGAGTAGATCAATGTGCATTCCAGCAGCATCAGTTTGATAAAGGCCACAATTGGCTGAAACGTCACTGTATATAAAAGTCGCATTTTAATAAAAGTTTACCCCATTTGCATCACAACTGCTGGAGTTTTCTTTATTGGTAAACACGGGGTGGGAACCCGAGTCTAAGCATCCATTGGCAGTGTGCCACAAAGTTTTACGTCAGAATATACAGTATATTGTCACATATTTTTGCTATACCATTGCTTTTCAATAGTGATTACAGAAGTGATTATATTGACTTGCAGGCTCTGTGACTGGGTGACAAATAAAAGATCTAACATGGCTGACAAGAAATAACCTCTTTTTGTCAGAAACTGAAGACAAGAGCATACAGACACTAGAGTCTAGACTATAATTTTAAAATGGTCTAATTTTTATTTTGCCTAGAAGTATAATATAGATTTTTATTAAAATAAAAGTCAATTATGGATAGCATACTCCAAGGTCAAACTACATTTTTAGTTTTTAATATCCTGTGAATTCCCCAATATGTGAGGCACATCTATAGATTGATACCTGATGGCAGATTTCTGTTAGTGGAGCTTATTTCACAGAAATTAGATGGGTGTCATCCTGCCAAATCACCATGCATTGCTGTGCTGGGAAGGCTGCCATGCTGACCAGCTAAGTCCCAACTAGTTGACTTGTCAGTGTGTCTGGTAGGTAGCCCAGCCAATCAGGTTTCTGACTCCTTGGTTTCTGGAGTTGAAGTCCTGATTTTTGAGCAGTATGCTTCTCACCACTACTACTTCTTTTGTACTCCTGGAATCTGACTGTGGCCTGTTTTCTGGATTAACCTCTTGTCTGCTGTTTTGGCTTCTACTAATTAGTCCTGGTATTCTGACTGTGGCTTATTTTTGGATTAATCTTTGTACTGCTGATTGAGCTTTATCCGTCTCTCCAGATTTTAACCCTGCTTGTTGACTAATCTCTGCACTCCGGTCATTCGCAGTCTATTTCTAGTGAGCTCATACTAGGATCCATTACTTTACTTCACAGATATAACCTGTCCATAGCAGCCAAGTTATCCTGCCTTGCAGCGGGCTCCAGTAAAGAATCTAGAGGTAGCCTGAGCTTCCTACTAACCTGAGTGGTTAAGGAGGACTGGTAGCAGTTTTGAGTCTACTGGCTTTGGTTCTGGACGGTCACCAGAGTTTATCATTACAATATGTAAGTTGTATGCTAACCCATCTTTTATAACTCATATATTCTGGCTGCAAAATCAGTGTTCAATATCTTTTCATGTGACAGAAATGGCATGTGTCTTGTTCTGCCAAGAAATGGTTGTCAGGATGCTGAGTCGTCATATCGGTCTAGATCTATTATCCATCATGAAATATAAGTGTCAAGCGTGTCAAGCGATCTTCAGCTCACTATTTTCCCCAAATCTGAATATGAATAAACGTTTTCATCCTATCTATCTTTTCATCATAATAGGTAGTAATTCTGTTCAGACCAATAAGACAGGGACTGTAAGGAAAAGCTAATGTGACCATTGGGAACAACAACCAGCAAACTCAGAAACTGCTACCAGACTTCCTTAATCACTCCAGTTGGCAGGAAGCACAAGATACACTTAGGTCCTTCACCAGAGCCTGTCACAAAGCTGGATGTACTTGGCTGCTAGGGATAAAGTCTCTGGAGTAAAGTAGCAGAAAACTGGTCTGAAATCAGTAGAAGCAGATCTACTTGAATGATCAGGGTGAAAAGAGTATTAGGGTCCATTCACACGTCCGTTGTTTTTTCCTGATCTGTTCCGTTTTTTGCGGAACAGATCTGGACCCATTCATTTTCAATGGGTCCTGAAAAAAATCGGACAGCACAATGACTGATTTTTTTTCAGGACCCATTGAAAATGAATGGGTACAGATCTGGTCCAGATCTGTTCCGCAAAAAACGGAACAGATCAGGAAAGAAACAACGGACGTGTGAATGGACCCTTAGACAGGCAGGGTCAGAACTAGAAGACACAAATAGGGTCCAAACAGCAGACAAGGAGGTTAATCCAGAAAACAAGCCATGGTCAGTACACAGAGGATTAACAAGCAGATATAAAGTTCAGGTATAGAGCACAGAGGTATGGAGCCAGGAAACATATACACAATCACCAGAAGCTGGCCCTGGCTGAGTAACAGAATTAATTCCCCCACCAAACTCTTGGATTGGATGCTGAGCAGGAACCTGACTGGTTTAGTTTTCAGCCTCACTGATAGGTCAATCAGGCATGGCTTAGGCTACTTTCACAATCGCATTTTGTGCGGATCCATCATGGATCTGCACAGACGGATCCGTTCAAATAATACAAACGTCTGCATCCATTCAGAACGGATCCGTTTGTATTATCTTTAACATAGCCAAGACAGATCCGTCTTGAACACCATTGAAAGTCAATGGAGGACAGATCCATTTTCTATTGTGTCAGGTTGTGTCAGAGAAAACGGATCTGTCTCCATTGACTTACATTGTGTGTCAGAACTTATCCGTTTGGCTCAGTTTCATCAGACGAACACCAAACCTCTGCAAGCAGCATTTTGGTGTCCGCCTTCAAAGCGGAATGGAGACGCAATGGAGGCAAACTGAGGAAAACTGATGCATTCTGAGCAGATCCTTTTCCATTCAGAATGCATTAGGGAAAAACTGATCCGTTTTGGACCGCTTGTGAGAGCTCTGAACGGAGCTCACAAATGGAAAGCCAAAACGCCACTGTGAAAGTAGCCTTAACTGGTCAGCGTGGCGACCCTCCCACAACAGACATGCACATATTTTTGGATGGGTAAACTCATGACATGGACATTCTGGAATTACCCTATAAATTTAGAAGAAGGAATCAGAGACTTTTACTTTTATTAGTGTTGTGATTAAAACTAATGAATGTTGCAAAGTAAAACACAACGGTTACTACACAAACATTGGCAGAGGGTTGCAAACAGGTCAAGGACTAATAAATAATGGAAATACATCTAACTCTAAACAATTATTTTTACTATGTAAAACCAGATAGTGAAACTTGTAAGTTTTTTTTTTTTTAATTCTATTACCTGAACAGGATTGCAGGGTCAACCATCTTGTATCTATAAGAATCTTTTACTTTTAAAGCAGAGTGCTCCAATCATGCTCTGTTACCCGTACAGAGGTCAATTTGCAGAAAGTGGAGTAGGGTGGTGAATAATTAAGCTGTGATCCCCACTTAAATAAATTCCCCCCAAACACAGTGTTTGGGGGGAGGGGAGTAATTTATCAAGCCATGCACACCAGAATTATGGCTTCAAAAAGTCATAGATAGGGCCTTTGGGACTTTTGTGCATCACATGCAGCGCTACCTACAACTGTAGAGCTAAAATGTTGTCACTATTTCAGCGCAGATAATTTCTGTGTTACATTTATGAAGTGCAACTTTTAAAAAAGTAGCAATTTCACACCATGTATCCTTTAGGCATACTTTCACTGAACTAGGCGCAACTACTGCACTTGCAAAAATTTTAGATCTACTACTTACCTGATATTGCCGGCTCAAGAACAATACTACTATCATCCGCATGGATCATTCAGACGTGCTATATATGCAGCCGACATTTTAACTTATTCACATCCACTGTTCAATTGAATACCTTAATGAATGTTGAGGGATGGATTGTTGAGTTTTATCTAAAATAACGCACAAACCGCGTGCCTTTATTTTATTCAGAAAGAGGAGGACTCTGTGTATGTGATCACATACTGAATGATTTCTAATATCGCATGGAAAATGCAGAACTACAGCAATTATAAAAGATGGTCAGAATAAGGCACTGGATTACACTCTAACTAGTGGATAAAGAGAAATAAATAGTTGTCCTGTTACATATAAGATACAAACAGTCAAATCAGAGTGAGCTCCGCTGAGTGACATTTAGAGAGACCGAGACTGTATATTATTTATATTGATTTTATTTTGTTTTTATTGTGTATAGATTGCATCAATTGTTTTAAAAAGTAATGAGATATGAGTTAAAAATTTATTGTGATGGGTGAGGTCAGATCTGGTCTCCCAGGCTACATACTACAGTGCAGTTTTCCTTTTAGCACACTCTCAATAATCATGTCACCAAAATATTTAGCAGAGAATAAAATTGTACAGGCAGATTATGTGCTATACCCACTGTTCGGTTCCAGTTTCTTGCATTGTGTATTGGTATGCTCCTCTCCCCCCCCCCCCCTTCTATTTTCAAGCTTCTAGTTAGTTTAGCCTAGCCGCTCCCTGTTTTCCCAGTGATGCCTTGCTCATAGTGTGCTCAGCTCTCTGAGTAGCAGCATCCATTTTCTGAGCTAGGAGTTTATTTATTGTTGGCATAATTCTTTTACCATCTGGATTACCCTGCAAAATCTTGTAATACAATCTCCGGATTAAAAGGCTACTTGATTAACGCCTGGCTTTAAGTGGAGAAAGTCAAATTCAACAAGTCACTTCCGTGCGCATAGAGGATGCTCTCAGGGGCGTAGCTAAAGGCTCATGGGCCTTGGTGCAAGAGTTTAGCTTGGGGCCCCAATCCCTCATTGCTTTGTGGCCAGGGGCAGGGAAGCACATTGCCTTCCTGCTGCCTGAGGCAAAAATTGAAACTGCACCCCCCCACCATGCCAAATTCTTGACCTAACACCTTCCCTCCAGCCAGAGGTGTAACTTGACCAGCATGCACCTTCTATAAAACAGGTGTCTTCTCATGTGGTTCAAGGGTCTTTGGGCCCCCTCAGGCTCCTGGGCCTGGTAGCGACTGCTACCTCTGAACCCCCTATAGCTACGCCCCTGGATGCTCTACACAGGTGCGTGATTGTATATAGCTGACTTTGGAAACACCACAGTAAAATAATTGCCTTAGTACTCTCCTTCTCTAGCTAAGGATAGAATATTCCCCTCCTCCAAGTAATAAGACATCATCATTAGTCTCCTGCTTGCTGAAGTGGAGGGTGATTGCATAGCTTGTGCAAGACTTTTTCATCATATCCTGCTCTGCACTGCATTCACTGAGGATCGCAGAAGCTTCTAGCAATTGCAGTTTTCATACAGGCAAGGAACTGCATTCAGCCCTGTTTTTCTGAGGCAAATATCATCTGCCTGCTATCAAGTTACTGGGTAGAGCCCATCATATTGATACATTGCAAGGCTTAAATCAAACACCACCTTCAGTAGGAGGTCATGTGACTGCCTTTCTGGAACCCGGCCAACATTGTAAGCTACTAAAAGACTGAACTAAACACTAGAGGTAGCTACTGTGTTACAAATGGAAATGGAAGACACAGCTAAAAGGATTTCCAAGCCCTATTTAAAAATGAAAGAGGCCCTCCTAACTAAAAAAATTGAGGTATGTAATAACTTATCCAGTTTGAGGGAATAGACTAAACAATGTATGGATGCAGCATATGGATCAGGCTATAATGAAGATCAATTAAAGGTCATGTATACAAAATTGAATAAGACCTATGAAAGTTATAAGAGACTGTCTGAAAAATATTCTTCTCTGTTGTCAAGTCTTGTCCTAGAATTAAAGACCCACACTGCACTTAATGATGAACGATTTGTGGCAGTCAAGTCAATGCTAGAGGACAATATATCACAACAATAAGAAACTGCGTCCCGCCATTCTAACTTTTCAAGGCACTCCAAGGCTTCACCCCGTTCCTCGAAATCTATTGCTCAGTCCTTATCGCTAAGGTCTCACTCACAGCACTCTTTGCTGAGTAACTCACTGGTATTAGAACGCGCAAAGCAGAAGCAGCGAAGGTACAAGCTCACTGCATTAGGAAGCAGCCATTAAGGCACAAGTCGCAGAGACACAAGCCCAATCTCAAGCTAATCAAGCAGCTATACAGGCTCAAGCGCAAGCAACCAAAGCTAAGGCCGAAACTGAGTTGGAGGTCCTTCAGGAGGAAAGGGAAGAAGCAGTAGCCATGGCTGAACTCTGAGTTCTAGAAGAAGCTGCTGAAGAAGAAGAAGCTTATCATCCTATGTACAAGATATCTAATGACTCAGAAAGGCATACCCTGCAATTTGTCCTAAACCAAAGCAAAGTCAATGCATGTGCACCAGAAGATTCGACCTCAGCACGCCAGCCTGCTGAACTCATGCGAGTAGAAAAATGAGGCAGCCGATAACTATACAGTTGACCCCAGTCCAGTGGACATTTCCCTTTTTTTCAAACCTCTGGCACCATACATTGTATTTCATTAGAGACCAAGCCACTTTAAGCTCATCAAATCACATTAAACCCTTCTGAGACTAGTCGCATAGCGACCAAGACGCTGGTGCGCAGATTACCAGATGTGAAGCCTTCACTTACGCTCAACCCAGCTGCCACTTCATTCCATCTTCCAACTCCCAAACATAGGGTATCAGATGGTGCCAATAACACCAGCGAGAGAGAAGTTCCAGTTGCCATAATGCAGGAAAGAAATGACGCATCAGAAATCGTTAAGTACCTCACCCTCAGGGACCTCATCAGTACTAGCCTTACGAACTTTGATGATCGCCCAGAGAATTATAGAAGTTAGAAGGCCACCTTCAAGACAACAGTTCAAACCCTTGGTGTTCTGCCTATGCAAGAACTTGACTTACTAATTAGATGGCTAGTTCCATGGTTGTCAAACTGTGTTAAGAGACTCAACCAGTCGAAGGCCTTCGTCTCGCATGGGAAAGATTAGAGCAGACATTCGGCGCCTCGGAAGTAGTTGAACGTGCGTATTTAAACGACTATACGACTTTCCTGAATTATCCAATACAGACCGCTGAGGGTTCCAGGAATTAAGTGACCTTCTTCTTGAGTTTGAAATCGTCAAGGGAGACCCACAGCTACCAGGTCTCAGCTTTCTTGATACCCCCCATGGTGTGGGCTTGATTGTGGAGAAATTACCCCTCAATGTTCAGGATCAATGGGCAACAGCAGGTTCAAAATACAAGGAGCAACATCGTTCCCTTTCTACCATTTTCTTTCTTCTGTAAGTTCATCAAGGACTTAGCTAGAGCCAAAAAACGATCAGAGCTTCAACACCTTGGGGACCAACATCTTTGGCTCTACTAAACAGAGACACAAAACTTTCAGTCCCAGACAGAGAAACCCTAAAGGTTTAATATCTGTAAAAAAGACAGGGGTTGTGGGTACTATTGACGCAGCCGCTTTTATTGGAAACAAAAGCCCTAAGGAACCCGATTGTCATTGCCTTTTCCATGATAAACCACATCCTTTAAGGAAGTGCTGTGTCTTCATAGGAAAGCCCTTTGAGGAACGTAAGGAGTTCCTAAGGAGTCGCAATATATGCTTCAGATGCTGTGCATCCACTGAGCATTTCGCCAGAGACTGTGAGGTTTCAGTCAAGTGTTCTGAATGTAATAGTGATCTACATGTGTCCGCCATTCACCCGGCAGAATTAGGCGGAACCTGGAACCAGTTAGCTGGCGCAGTCCCCATTCCGATCATAGCAGGGAGAGTTGCCCAGATGCACAGAGGTATGCAGAGAAGGACTTGTGTGCGGTAAGTCTTGTTTCAAGATTTGCCTTGTGGATGTGTTTCCTACTGCACAACCAGAGAAGACCATAAGAACGTACGCTATTCTAGATGACCAAAGTAATTGTTCCCTAGCTACCCCTAAGTTCTTTGATCTGTTCAGGATAGAGGGAGAAACTACACCCTACACCCTAGGAACATGCTCTGGTCTTGTGACAACCTCAGGAAGAAGAGCTAATGGTTTCACCTTGAAGCCCATCAAAGGAGATAAGAAACTCTCTTTTCCAACGCTTATTGAGTGTGACTAATTGCTGGACCCAAGGGATGAGATTCCTACACCTAAAGCCGCACAGCATCACCCTTATCTCAGGAACATAGCCAGAGATATTCCTCCCCTTGATAACCATGCCGAGATCTTACTCCTGCTAGGTAGAGACATTCTCGAGGCTCATAAGGTCCTTGAACTTCACAATGGCCCTTTTAACACTCCATATGCCCAGAAACTTACAGTGGGTTGGGTCATCATAGTGGATGTATGTCTGGACAGAACCCGCAGACCCTGCCAAGTGCACTCCTTCAGAACGGGGGGATGAACTTCTTACTTCAGGCAGTGTCCCAACCATTACTATGTGCAAGAGAGCCCCAAGCTGACCCCTTCATTAGGCAGGAAGAATTAAATAACGGAATAGGGGAAATGGTTTTCCAAGTTACTGCTAAGGATAATACATTAGCTCCTTCAGCGGAAGATAAGGAATTTGTTACCCTCATGGACAGAGAGTTCTTCAAGGATAATACCAAAAGTTGGTTAGCACCTCTGCCCTTCCTAAATCCAAGAGCAACCCCCCTGGAGCAGCCAGAAAAGCCCTGCAAATATACCTTAGACCCTGCAGGACATGATGGTCGGAAGAGATGGTATCTGGAGTATATTCCCACATTCCCAGATCCTGGACGCAGGTCCCACAAATACGTCATCAATCCAAACCTTCCACAGACATGAAGTATGACCCCATGGTGAAATACTCCGCCAGGCTCCTTAGCAAGGAGAAACCTGACAAGGCAACCAAAATAAGCTAGGCCCATAGTCAAGGAGAAGACCATATAGCCTCTAAAAGAAGTAGAACCCATAGTCAAGGTGAACGCCAAACAGCTTCTACTGAAAGAAGTAGGACCTAAAGTCCGGGTGAAGGCCATACAGCCTCTAAAAGGAGTAGAACGTCTAAGATAATGGTGGAAGCTAAATGTTCTTCTGACTCGGAACCTCCATCTCTAGACGTAAATGAAAGAGGAGACATTGTTGCACAGTACGATGTTGACAATGCTGGAAACTCCTTGGAGTCCTTTAAAAACTAGACAAAGATCTAAAGCCAAAATCCGGGAAGAGCGAGCGTATAAAAGAGCACAACTGTTATACGTTTCGGTGGAAGCAGGTACAACATCTCGCTAGTCAGTTCTGGAAAAGGTGGAGAAGAGAGTACCTCTGCCTCTTGTAAGAACGTAGAAGGTGGCAAGAACCAAGGCCTAATTTAAAGGAAGGAGATTTTGTTCTGTTAAGAGACAAACAAGTTGATCGTCTCGACTGGCCTACTGGACTGATTACTAAAGTCATTTCCAGGTTGGATGGGAAGGTTCGTAAGGTTGAAGTAAGAACCGTGAGAGGTGGAGTAATCAAGACCTTCTTCGGCCCTGTTACAGAGGTTGTGTTACTTATGCCTACAGAACTTCCATGTTGAGATCCCTTCTACCAAAGATGCTCAACATCTTATAAAACTGTTTCCAGTACCAGCTCTATGGCCCGAACTGAAGACTTATCCTTTTTTTTATTTGAATAATGTTCATTGCATGTTTCCTCATTATTTGCATCTGCAAGCTATTGTTATGTTATACAATTCCATTGTATGCATATATATAGTGGTATCTACAGATACCAGACGGGGAGTGTTCTGTTCCAGTCAGTGGTGTATCTTGGTTTTGTGCTGCCCTAGGCGAGACTAACTCGGGCACCCCCTAATATAAATTTGATCCACCCCTTCCTGTCACGGCCAAACCCCTTCCTCTGTAAACCCCACCCCTTCCTCTTTAGGCTCCACCCTTTCCTGTTTTGCATAATAATATTCAAAAATGTATCGCGATAACTATATATATATATATATATATATATATATCTCACAATAAATACCTGTTTAAAAGAAAAAAACACAAGGGGACGTTATACTGTATGGGGGCAGCCTCAAGGAGACGTTATACTGTATGGGGGCAGCCTCAAGGAGACGTTATACTGTATGGGGGCAGCCTCAACGAGACGTTATACTGTATGGGGGCAGCCTCAAGGAGGTGTTATACTGTATTGGGGCAGCCTCAACGAGACGTTATACTGTATGGGGGCAGCCTCAAGGACACGATATACTGTATGGGGGGCGGGGGCAGCCACAAGGAGACATTATACATACTGTATGGGGGGCAGACATAAGGAGACGTTATACTTTATGGGGGCGGGGCCAGGGCAGCCACAAGGAGACACTAAACTGTATGGGGGCTGCCACAAGCAAATAGTGCACTCTGCACTGTGTCATAAATAAAGGTGGTATGTCAGACTGTCTATGGTGGCACTGGCCTCTCATTGAGGCTGACCCATACAGTCTGTATGGGGCAGCCTCAAGGAGAGGCCAGTGCCACCATAGACAGTCTGACATACCACCTTTTATTTATGACACAGTGCAGAGTGCACTATTTGCTTGTGGCAGCCCCCATACAGTTTAGTGTCTCCTTGTGACTGCCCCCATAAATAAAGGTGGTATGTATGTCAGACTGACTATGGTGGCCCTGGCCTCTCCTTGAGGCTGCCCCAGTCTGTATGGGGCAGCCTCAAGGAGAGGCCAGGGCCACCATAGTCAGTCTGACATCATACCACCTTTATTTATGTCTCACTCTCACTGTGCACGATTTGCTTTTTAACTCACTCACTCCTGTTTGTTCCTCTGTCTGGACATTCCTCGCAGGGTAGGCCGGGAGTCAGGCAAAGTGGCCAACTTTGTTCTATGAGTCTGACGGATGTGTGAGGAGGGAGCCGGACTTTTCCCGGCTGGCTGTGGCTGCCGCTTGTGTTGTGAATATTCTGACCCACTGCGCATGCGCAAAAAAGACGACTCGGCGCATGCGCAGTGGGCCGGAATATTCTGCTACGGGGGAATCCTCCTTGCCTGCGCCGACAAACCCCCAGCAGAGCCAGTCAGGAGCGGAGGGGAGAGACGCACCTCCCACGTCACTACTGGAAGTGACGTGGGTAGCAAGGCCGGGTAGGTAAAAATTCAGGAAACACCTGGGGGCGGGAGGAGGAGGGAGGAGGAGGGAGTAAGTAAGTCACTCCTTCACTATGCGGCGCCGGCGATGCTGCCGCTCGCAGCAGCATAGTGAAGGATTGGATCGGATCGATGTGTACGTTAACTAACTAGGCAAACAAGGCATTTTGCCGCCCCATTGGCAAGTGCCGCCCCAGGCAAATGCCTTGTTTGCCTCGCGATAGATACGCCCCTGGTTCCAGTATCTTGCATTGTGTATTGGTATGCTCCTCTCCCCCTCTTCTGTTTTCAGGCTTCTAGTTAGATTAGCCTACCCACTCCCTGTTTTCCCAGTGATACCTTGCTCATAGTATGCTCAGCTCTCTGAGTAGCAGCATCCATTTTCTGAGCTAGGAGTTTAATGTTGGCATAATTATTTTACCATCTGGATTACCCTGCAACATATTGTAATTCAATCTCTGGATCAAAAGGCTACTTGATTAACGCCTGGGTATCTGATGCGCAAGCTGTAAGTGGAGAAAGTCAAATTCAATAAGTCAATTCCATGCGCATAGAGGTTGCTCTACACATGTGCTTGATTGTATATAGCTGACTTTCGAAACGCCACACCCACCACTTACAGACATACAGTAGTATATTAGTCTTCATTAATCATGTAACAAATAGTTCTCATTAGCAAAGGAACATGATGCTATTTCAATTATAGCGTACACATCACCATCCAATGTGTCTCACCGATGGCTTCTTCAGGAGCATCTGAAAAAGCCATCTGCGAAATGCGTTGGACGGCTGGGCGCGTGATTGGTATTATTGTTATATTCTTCGTAACTGATTGGTGTGGACTATTCCTCTCTCTTTTTATCATGTGTTTTTACTAGCATTTAATAAAGAGTACATTTTTTATTTCTATTTGGCTGTTGATTCTGTTTTTGCAGGTATAATAGTGTATAGGTTATTTACTGTGTGCATAAAATCAATGGGAAATCTTTGAGTTTTGAATGTGAATTGAGCGGCGGAAGATGCCAGTTTTCCACTGCTGAATCAATGGCAGATCAGGGCAGATTTTAGCTATGTGAACTTACCCTAAAACATCAGCAGATTTATTCTACAGAATTCTATTGAAGCCACCGTTACAGGACTGATATTATGGAAACGAATGCCTTTGGAAGAACAGAAAGTAGTGCCCCTTTTACACACTTTTAAAACGTACACATAAAATTCTAGTACAGCTGCATTTCAATAAATTAGAATATCATCAAAATCTTAATTTATTTCAGTAGTTTAATTTAAAAAGTGATCTATTTCAGGCGTTTACACTTGAATCACGCCCATTCGCATTTGATTGATGGCATTTTGGAATCTTTCAGGCACGATTCCATCCTGAGATTTTGTGCATGCGGCATACAATCTCGTGTCCGGAGCCTGCTCATTGACCCCCGCTGTAGTGTACATGGCTTCAGCAGACTCAAGTGAGCAAGCGCTTTAGAGAATGTTACCCCACATCAGTTTCAGTCACAGGATTGACTCACTGAAGCCAAGTACACTACAGTGTAGATCAATGTGCAGGTGCCAGAAACAAGATTATATGGCAGAGCATGCACAAATTGTCAGGATGGAATTGCTCCTGTTCTGGTACTGATCAATGGTCAGGTAGGTTGATACACTGCTTCAAATTAGATAGATACATAGATACGTGCATGCACGGTGAGAGAAATAACACTGACACTCTAGATAAGGTCAAACCATAACGCTAATTTATTAGGTGGGGGCTTCACATTATATACCCTCCATATAAGTGGGAGGAGTGGGCTCACATGATTGGTCTTTTAGCAAGAAGGAATGTAAACAGGAAATAGGTTTAAGGCATATGTATGATAGACTCAGTGGAATTCCTGACAGTTTCAAGTTTTTGCTGCAAATAGTTTCAATCATAGAATGCATACTGGGGGTTGTCTCTCGGACAGACACCATTTTGTTAGTGACAAGCAAGTGTCCATTATATTCCATAACACTCCTGAAAGAATCCAAAAGGCCATCAATCAAATGCGAAGGGGCAGGATGGGGGTGTGGTGAGCTTGACTTTAGGTATGAAAGCCGCTACCCCCTTGACTTCAAGAACCTCATTTGCATATGACCTGCAGGGGAATAAAAGATGTTTTAGAGTGATTATGCACCTCGGACAGCTTACACAAGAAGATCATTAGAAATCTGATGTCAACAGCTTTAAGGTACTGCTGGCGGTTTATGGGCCATTTTGGTGCTGACAGGTTCCCTTCAAGTGGTCTTTTATAATATTCTAGTTTTCTAAGATACTGACTTTGGATTTCTCATTAACTGTAAGGCCTGTTTTACACTGCCGGCACAGCCTTCCGGCAGGCTGTGTTGTTTGTCCAGCCGTTTTTTGGAATACTTGCCGAATTGTGGCCTAATCACCACCAAATCCCATTATAGTTAATAGAACCGGACACATTCCGGAAGCATCTGGCTGTCCCCTTGACTTTAAGAACCTGATTTTCATATGACCTCTGAGGGAATAAAAGTTGATTTAGTGATCATGCACCTCTTACTCAAGAACATCATTAGAAACCTGTCAACAGCTGTAAGGTACTGCTGGTTGTTTATGGTCCATTTTGGTGCTGACAGATTCCCTTTAGGAAAATGTTTTTTAATACAGAAATGTTGGCCTACTGAAAAGTATTTACAATATATGCACTCAATACTTGGTTGGGGCTCCTTTTGCATGAATTACTACATCAGTGTGGGCAGGTGCCAAGTCCTGCTGGAAAATGAAATCAGCATCTCCATAAGGCTTGTCAGCAGAGGGAAGCATGAAGTGCTCTAATATTTCCTGGTAGATGGCTGCACCGACTTTGGACTTGATACAGCACAGTGGACCAACACCAGCAGATGGCATGGCTCCCCAAACCATTACTGACTGAGCAATAGTGCAGTACTTTTGCCCTTAGCCCAGGTAAGGTCTTCTGATGTCTCTGGGTCATGAGTGGCATGACACAAGGAATGCGACAGTTGCAGCCCATGCCCAGAATACTCCTGTGAGTGGTGGCTCTTGAAGCACTGACTCCGGCTGCAGTCTACTCCTTGTGAATCTCCCCAAATCTTTGAATGGCCTTTTCTTGACAATCTTTGCAAGGCTGCGGTTATTCCTGTTGCTTGTGCTCCTTTTTCTACCATACTTTTTCCATCCACTCAACTTTCTATGAATATGCTTGGATACAGCACTCAGTAAACAGTCAGCTTCTTTAGCAATAACTTTTTTGGTTTACCCTCCAGACTAAGGGCTCATGCACACGACCGTATTTATTTTGCGGTCCGCAAAAAACGGATCCTCAAAAAATACAGATGAAGTCAGTGTGCATTCCGTATTTTGCGGAACAGATGGCCCCTAATAGAACAGTACTATTCTTGTCGTAATGCGGATAATAATAGGACATGTTCTATTTTTTTGCAGAATAGACATACAGCATCGGAATGCACACGGAGTAACTTCCATTTTTTTCAGAACCCATTGAAATGAATGGTTCCACATGCGGTCTGCAAAAAAACCGAACGGACGTGGAAAGAAAATACGTTCTTGTGCATGAGCCCTAAGGGACCATTTAAAGGCAAAATGGCCCTTTACGCATGCCGATAATCCGATAATCGCTAACGAGCCTTCCTAGTAAAAGAAATTTACATTTGAAATAGAACACTCTTTGTGTAATGAATCTATATAATATATGAGTTTCACTTTTTGGATTGGATTTCTGAAATAAATTTGTTGAGATGCACCTGTATGTGCACCTGTAAATACTATAGTAGAAAATTGCAGCACACAGCTTTTTATTTGCCGTTAAGTTACGTTTTAATAGTATTTCATCATATGAAAATCATGATCCAGTTGAATTACAGGATGTGTAGGAAAGTCATACGCATTTCAATATGGCGACCGGACGTTTTGGCCTGTCAGGGCCTTCTGCAGCGATCTATGATCTGGAGAATCCAATGATGAAATACTGTTAAAACATAACGGCAAATAAAAAGCTGTGTTCTGCAATTTTCAACTATTGGATTACAACCGGAGTGTGAGACTCACTGGAAAAGCCAGTATTAGAGCCAGGTGGTGCACAGCATATACAAAGTCTACATTACAACAATACAAAGGATTAGGGATGAGCGAACTCGAACTGTATAGTTCGGGTTCGTACCGAATTTTGGGGTGTCCGTGACACGGACCCGAACCCGGACATTTTCGTAAAAGTCCGGGTTCGGGTTCGGTGTTCGTCGCTTTCTTCGCGCTTTTGTGACGCTTTCTTGGCGCTTTTTGAAAGGCTGCAAAGCAGCCAATCAACAAGCGTCATACTACTTGCCCCAAGAGGCCATCACAGCCATGCCTACTATTGGCATGGCTGTGATTGGCCAGAGCACCATGTGACCCAGCCTCTATTTAAGCTGGAGTCACATAGCGCCGCCCGTCACTCTGCTCTGATTAGCGTAGGGAGAGGTTGCGGCTGCGACAGTAGGGCGAGATTAGGCAGATTAACTCCTCCAAAGGACTTGATTAACTGATCGATCTGCAGCTGTGGATCATTGAGCTGCTGATCCTCAATTGCTCACTGTTTTTAGGCTGCACAGACCGTTTGTCAGTCTCATTTTTCTGGGGTGATCGGCGGCCATTTTGTGTCTTGTGGTGCGCCAGCACAAGCTGCGACCAAGTGCATTTAACCCTCAATGGTGTGGTTGTTTTTTGGCTAAAGCCTACATCAGGGTGAAGCTGTCACACCAAGTGCATTTAACCAGCAATAGTCTGTTCATTTTTTGGCCATATACAAAATCAGGGGCAAGCTGCGCCTGTCACCAAGTGCATTTAACCCTCAATGGTGTGGTTGTTTTTTGGCTAAAGCCTACATCAGGGTGAAGCTGTCACACCAAGTGCATTTAACCAGCAATAGTCTGTTCATTTTTTGGCCATATACAAAATCAGGGGCAAGCTGCGCCTGTCACCAAGTGCATTTAACCCTCAATGGTGTGGTTGTTTTTTGGCTAAAGCCTACATCAGGGTGAAGCTGTCACACCAAGTGCATTTAACCAGCAATAGTCTGTTCATTTTTTGGCCATATACAAAATCAGGGGCAAGCTGCGCCTGTCACCAAGTGCATTTAACCCTCAATGGTGTGGTTGTTTTTTGGCTAAAGCCTACATCAGGGTGAAGCTGTCACACCAAGTGCATTTAACCAGCAATAGTCTGTTCATTTTTTGGCCATATCCCAGTCTAATTCTGTCACTAAATCCATACCGGTCACCCAGCGCCTAAATACTAGGCCTCAAATTTATATCCAGCTAAATCTGTCCCTAGTGCTGTAGCTGGGCGAGTTATTTAGTGTCCGTTCAAGCACATTTCTTGTTCTGGGTTGAAATACAATTCCCAATTTAGCAATTTCATAATTTAGTGGTTCCTGCTATATCAGAGCTCTTTGAAATCTATCCCAAAAAGGGTATATAATATTGAAGGTGCACATAGGGTCATTCAGAGTAACTTCACACACACCCGCTACTGTGTATTTCCAAGTCTAATTCTGTCACTAAATCCATACCGGTGACCCAGCGCCTAAATACTAGGCCTCAAATTTAATTCCCTCTAAATCTCTCGTTACCCACCGCTGTACTGTTGTTGCTGGGCAAGATATTTAGTGTCCGTCAAAGCACATTTTTTGTTCTGGGTTGAAGTACAATTCCCAATTTAGCAATTTCATAATTTAGTGGTTTCTGCTATATCAGAGCTATTTGAAATCTATCCCAAAAAGGGTATATAATATTGAAGGTGCACATAGGGTCATTCAGAATAACTTCACACACACCCGCTACTGTGTATTTCCAAGTCTAATTCTGTCACTAAACCCATACCTGTCACCCAGCGCCTAAATACTAGGCCTCAAATTTAAATCCCTCTAAATCTCTCGTTACCGTTGTCCTGTTGTAGCTGGGAAAGTTATTTAGTGCCCGTCAAAGCACATTTTTTGTTCTGGGTTGAAGTACAATTCCCAATTTAGCAATTTCATAATTTAGTGGTTCCTGCTATATCAGAGCTATTTGAAATCTATCCCAAAAAGGGTATATAATATTGAAGGTGCACATAGGGTCATTCAGAATAACTTCACACACACCCGCTACTGTGTATTTCCAAGTCTAATTCTGTCACTAAATCCATACCGGTGACCCAGCGCCTAAATACTAGGCCTCAAATTTAATTCCCTCTAAATCTCTCGTTACCCACCGCTGTACTGTTGTTGCTGGGCAAGATATTTAGTGTCCGTCAAAGCACATTTTTTGTTCTGGGTTGAAGTACAATTCCCAATTTAGCAATTTCATAATTTAGTGGTTTCTGCTATATCAGAGCTATTTGAAATCTATCCCTAAAAGGGTATATAATATTGAAGGTGCACATAGGGTCATTCAGAATAACTTCACACACACCCGCTACTGTGTATTTCCAAGTCTAATTCTGTCACTAAACCCATACCTGTCACCCAGCGCCTAAATACTAGGCCTCAAATTTAAATCCCTCTAAATCTCTCGTTACCGTTGTCCTGTTGTAGCTGGGAAAGTTATTTAGTGCCCGTCAAAGCACATTTTTTGTTCTGGGTTGAAGTACAATTCCCAATTTAGCAATTTCATAATTTAGTGGTTCCTGCTATATCAGAGCTATTTGAAATCTATCCCAAAAAGGGTATATAATATTGAAGGTGCACATAGGGTCATTCAGAATAACTTCACACACACGCTTCTGTGCATTTCCAAGTCTAATTCTGTCACTAAATCCATACCGGTGACCCAGCGCCTAAATACTAGGCCTCAAATTTAATTCCCTCTAAATCTCTCGTTACCCACCGCTGTACTGTTGTTGCTGGGCAAGATATTTAGTGTCCGTCAAAGCACATTTTTTGTTCTGGGTTGAAGTACAATTCCCAATTTAGCAATTTCATAATTTAGTGGTTTCTGCTATATCAGAGCTATTTGAAATCTATCCCTAAAAGGGTATATAATATTGAAGGTGCACATAGGGTCATTCAGAATAACTTCACACACACCCGCTACTGTGTATTTCCAAGTCTAATTCTGTCAATAAATCCATACCGGTGACCCAGCGCCTAAATACTAGGCCTCAAATTTAATTCCCTCTAAATCTCTCGTTACCCACCGGTGTACTGTTGTTGCTGGGCAAGATATTTAGTGTCCGTCAAAGCACATTTTTTGTTCTGGGTTGAAGTACAATTCCCAATTTAGCAATTTCATAATTTAGTGGTTTCTGCTATATCAGAGCTATTTGAAATCTATCCCTAAAAGGGTATATAATATTGAAGGTGCACATAGGGTCATTCAGAATAACTTCACACACACGCTTCTGTGCATTTCCAAGTCTAATTCTGTCACTAAATCCATACCGGTGACCCAGCGCCTAAATACTAGGCCTCAAATTTAAATCCCTCTAAATCTCTCGTTACCCACCACTGTACTGTTGTTGCTGGGCAAGATATTTAGTGTCCGTCAAAGCACATTTTTTGTTCTGGGTTGAAGTACAATTCCCAATTTAGCAATTTCATAATTTAGTGGTTTCTGCTATATCAGAGCTATTTGAAATCTATCCCTAAAAGGGTATATAATATTGAAGGTGCACATAGGGTCATTCAGAATAACTTCACACACACGCTTCTGTGCATTTCCAAGTCTAATTCTGTCACTAAATCCATACCGGTGACCCAGCGCCTAAATACTAGGCCTCAAATTTAAATCCCTCTAAATCTCTCGTTACCCACCGCTGTACTGTTGTTGCTGGGCAAGATATTTAGTGTCCGTCAAAGCACATTTTTTGTTCTGGGTTGAAGTACAATTCCCAATTTAGCAATTTCATAATTTAGTGGTTTCTGCTATATCAGAGCTATTTGAAATCTATCCCTAAAAGGGTATATAATATTGAAGGTGCACATAGGGTCATTCAGAATAACTTCACACACACCCGCTACTGTGTATTTCCAAGTCTAATTCTGTCACTAAATCCATACCGGTGACCCAGCGCCTAAATACTAGGCCTCAAATTTAATTCCCTCTAAATCTCTCGTTACCCACCGGTGTACTGTTGTTGCTGGGCAAGATATTTAGTGTCCGTCAAAGCACATTTTTTGTTCTGGGTTGAAGTACAATTCCCAATTTAGCAATTTCATAATTTAGTGGTTTCTGCTATATCAGAGCTATTTGAAATCTATCCCTAAAAGGGTATATAATATTGAAGGTGCACATAGGGTCATTCAGAATAACTTCACACACACGCTTCTGTGCATTTCCAAGTCTAATTCTGTCACTAAATCCATACCGGTGACCCAGCGCCTAAATACTAGGCCTCAAATTTAAATCCCTCTAAATCTCTCGTTACCCACCGCTGTAC